>NW_013666063.1:76735-82403 GCF_000517525.1 Limulus polyphemus | reverse complement strand
ACACTGAGTACTTTAGATACATCTACTGGATACACTGAGTACTTTAGATACATCTACTGGATACACTGAGTACTTTAGATACATCTACTGGATACACTGAGTACTATAGATACATCTACTGGATACACTAAGTACAGTAGATACATCTACTGGATACACTGAGTACTTTAGATACATCTACTGGATACACTGAGTACTATAGATACATCTACTGGATACACTGGAGTACTTTAGATACATCTACTAAATTGTCATTAATTAATTCTCCAGAAATTGGTAGTATGGGTATATTGCATAATACATTTCAAAAATCCTAGATGAAGACACTTATTTTTCCTTGACTAATGTGTTTCAAGCGTCATAAGTGATAAAAAAATCATGCCTTTGTCAGTTAGAGGCTCTATAGATATATTATAGTACAATCGCAAATCGTTAGATGGCGCCACACGTATTCGCAAGTTATCCTGCAGTATTTATTAAAAGTCACTTAAACTTTAACGTATATAAACATACTCAAACATAAGTGTATTTATATAAACACTAGAGGATCTAGTAGAGAGATTTAAACAGACAAATAACCAGATATAAATATATATATAAACAGTGATGGATGAAGTATAGATTTATCTAGAAACAAACAGAACCTCGTCGATTTTCTATTCTACATACTTAAGATATGCTATGTTTTTGCTTATCACACATTGACAAACATTAAAGATTCCCCAACTGTTAGGGTGTTCTAACCGCTTCTAAAGGAGTGGGTTTGTTTAAAATGTAACTAGAAGAAGTGGGAGATATGGAAAATTTCTGGGTTTTCCTGAGTGTGACGTAAAAGATAATTCATGACGTTACGTTAATTAAACCGTTTTCTTTCCCCGGTCAAAGAGGACGTTAGTGACAACATCGGGAACTGTCGTTTCCATCACACCACACCACGCTGGATGCAGCAAGTCTACGCAGCAGCGTGATTATGGTCATCCTGCCGGCTCTTTCTGCCTCATTGCCCACCGCTGACAGAGACTTATGTGATATCCCCGTGCGTTAGTCAGTCTGGACAGTGGGTGCTTTAAAAATGGACGTTCTACTTATCTATTCTTACTTTCTTTACGGTCTTGTTAACTAAAAGGATCCTGCAAGATGGAAGAAGATTATTCGTCCAGCTAATGTAGTGTCCTTACAATAATGTCATAGTTCGCTTAGGTAATGAAACTAATACATGTTCCATGGAAAGCCCTCTAGAGGACCTAAGTTTCCTATCGACTGTCGTGGAAAGATAAATAAATATGTGTAATAAGTTCTTCTTCAACCACCTATCAGTTGCTCTGTCTGCTCTTAGAACAAGATGCTTCACCTATAAATCACCTGAGCACGATAAGCTTTATGTTGAATATCAAACTAAACGTATTAATTCTGAAGAGCGGTGTTTGGTCACCTTTGCTGATGGTTCATATTAATAAGTTTTGTTTTTTAACGTCTGGTGGCTACAGCACTCGACTCACAATGTGGGGGTCGCGGATTTGAATCCCGACACCGAACATGATTGCCCTTTCACCCGTGGGAGTGTTATATTGTGACGGTCAATCCCGCTATTCGTTGGTAAAAAGTAGCCCAACAATTAGTGGTTAGTGGTGTTGACTACCTGCCTTCTAAGTTAGGAACGGCTTGCGTAGATACCTCCCGAGTAGTTTTACGCGCATTTCAACAAACAAACCTCATGTTTGGAGAAGGTAACGCTGAAACTCGAGAAATTAAATTTTTCTTCCAAAGTTCTGAATAAACATTAAAAGGTATATTCTTTGAAATACTACTGATGATGACAAAACCTTATCGAAACGTTGTACATTTGCTGTTATGTTAAACTTATATTAAAGTATTTCTTCATTACCCATTCAAGTTGTCTCCTACCATTATTAGTCTCAAAGTGGATTCCTCGTCATCAAAATCGAAAATGTATGATTTATTTATTTTTCAACATTTTCAGATAGTGCTTTTCTTTTAACTTATAACAATTTTCCAAGATTTTATTATATGATTTTCAGCTTGCCCTTGCATGATGGAAGTTTATACAAACTTGCATAGATTTCTTGCTGTGCTTGTTTAATTAAGTTCCTTTCACGTAGTAGCCTGGATATACTCCGTTGCTTTTTACAACCTTTTCAAACTAGTTTTCTCAACAACTGGCTGAATATTATGGAATATTTTTTATGTGATCACTGTTTGTTTTAGCTTTTTATATGTCAAGATTTTTCTAAACTTTAATTACTTTTGTAAATGATAACGGACTATTCAGGCTTGGACATTTCTGTTTACTGGATAAGGAAATATATTAAAATTTAAATGCCTGTGTTTTTTATGAGCAACAATCAGAACTAAATGTTAAGTTGTTTTAACAGGAACTAGATTTATAAGTAGATTTGAGACTGTGCATGATAAAGAGTGTACTTCCATTATTGTTTTTGTTTTCTGCCCTGGCTTATTGAAACAGGCAATTATGGAGATGAAACTTTGACAGTTAAGGATAATATTTATGTAGTTTGATAAATAAGCATATGTTTTGTCTTTCAGGAACAGGAAACACAAGCACTGATGGAACTTACAAACCTTCATTTCTCACAGACCAAGAATTGAAACATCTTATTTTAGAAGTAAGTTCATTTTCATCTTTTCGCTATTAGAATTGCATTAAGAACTGTTTTTGGTTATTTGAAGTATGTGAACTATAAAGTATATTTTTTAAGTCTTTCACTGTTAGTTATTATTGTTTTCAAACTTCTATTATTAAGATAAGTTAATTTCAATGAAGCATTTCTGTATAAATAAATTGATTTTAATTATAATTCTTTTAACCATTTTCAACCTGTTCTTCATAAACATTTAGTTCAGAAATAAGTTCCAGATTTATTGTTTACAAATCTTGATTATTCCTTGACATAAAGTGTTTGCCCTTTCCATGTAAATTATGTTTTATTGTAGTTTTTGTTACATAGGGGAAACTTTTTGTTATATTAGGAAAAATGAATAATTTTGGGAAGATAATTTTTTAAATTATCTTTTAATGTAATTATTTTGTATAATATAAACAAATTATTTTTCAAAAGCAAATGCAGGTTTATGTAACCAACACATAAAACTTTACATTGCTGCTATTGTAAAAATTACATTTTTAAGCTTTGAAATCACTATTTTTCCATATCAAAACAAACACTATAAAACATAATGATCAGAATTTCTATATACAGCTTTTAAGATTTATTTCACTAAATAAAAAAAACTTCAAGAAAACTAATTTATTTGTACATTTGTTTCTACAAGAACACTTTAGTGCTGTTACAACTAGTAAAATTGTGAAACTCAAGAAGGTATATTAAACTTAATTATTAAAGAACACATTAGTAAGAAAAACCAGATAAAAACAGTATTGTTAGCATTGAGCATTGCTTCTCAGAAACAAGTGTTTCCTCATTAACTCGTATCTTTTTTCATGTACAATTACAATAGTTTAGTGTGATGATAATATATTAATTTAATGTTTAAATTCAATAAAAAAAAAACATTACAAAGCCCCCTGAAATAAAATTTAGCTTATAAAATGTGTGTATATATACTCCCAAAAATATTTACTTAGTTTTAACAAGTAGTAATTTGGAGAAGAAGATCCAGTGATATTTATCTGTAATAAACAAAACTTAACTTTGTTTTTATTTTTTGGAAATAATTACACATTTTCATACTGATTAAAAAGTTAGATCATTATCTAACATGTGACTTTATACTCTCTACAGTGGTGGAAATATAAAACCAATAAAAAAAATTCCAATAATATTTATCTTTGATAAACTAAACTTGAAAAAAGAAATACGATATATAGGGCAGCTGTGGATATTATTTGGCTTTCCTTTTTACAATCTACATTAGAGCTAGGTGATTAATGGTATATGTAAGTCATTTAATTGACAATCCCATTAATGATTCAGTTAATCGATTAGTACAGCGTTCCTCAAATCATGGTACATACAAGCAAAAACAGTTACAGGCTTTCCCATCAGTCAGCTGTTCAAGAAGAACAATGGAAAATCAACCTGAGACCCTGGAATCACAAGCCCCTCCTTTGAATCACCATATCTGAACAAATTTGAAGTGAAAAAAGAAAACCGTATAAGACTAGAATTGAGCAGAGCACAGATAGCCCATTAAGTAGCTTTGTGCTTAATGACTAACAAATATAATAACAGTATTTTATTTGGATAGTTGAAATAATCAAAAATAGTAATAATTGGAAACCTTAATTTGATTAGTTCATTCTTTGAGTAGCAGTTGATTTAATAAGAATTTTGGAATAATCAGAAACACTAATTTTGGTTAATCGATATAATTGTAATTTTGGTTAATCAGTCAGGCTATGTGACACTGATTAAATGTATTGCTGAGCCTGAATGAACATACTGTGTATCAAGTAAGGGAGTTTATTTTAAATTTTCTGAAGATGTTACTGAACAGAAACAACTTAAGAAAGAGGCAGATGAATAGAAAAAATCAAGGGTAACTCAGTACAACAGGAGTTAATTTAATCAAGTGACCCAATGAAATAAACAAAAATGCTAATTACAAACTTGTTTATCACAAGCTTTTTATAGTTCTTTATGAACTGTAGAAGGCTCTATAAAGCATCAACAATTAACTGAGTTGTATAAAAAAGACATAGTGTTTGTATGTTAATGCCAGGTTCTTAGTTGATTAGGAAAAACTTGATATTTTTTGGGTTTATTTAGAAAATTGCATGTGTCATAATAATACCCATAGAGTGTTGTAAATGTGTTTGATTGATGACAGATAGTAATTGTTTTTGCTTTAATTTCAGGCAGCAGATGGTTTTCTGTTTGTAGCTGCTTGTGATACTGGAAAAGTGATTTATGTCTCTGATTCTGTAACCCCTGTTCTCAACCAATCACAGGTAAGCCTTACTTTGTTTTCAATTTTTCAGCCTTTAGTATACACAATGTTGAATAACTTTGCTGAGCAGCTGCTGTTTACATTAGGAATTGGATAACTTATCAGTCTAATCAGTATGTTCCTTTATTTGTAATCATTGTTGTGTGTAATATTTGTAGGTTGTTATTATGGAATGTACTGAAAGTTGTTATTTTGAAAGAAGTTTTTGATATGGGCCTTTCTCAGTTTTTCTGTTCTAAAGACCATTCCAAATAAGATCTGCATGCATCAAATGTTTAATTTATAGCAAAACAGTACACATGAGGATATTATAATACCAAAATAATGGCCTTAATTTATTAAGAAGCAGTCTCAAGTGATGTGCATTAAATAATGTATTTTTATGTCTTGCATTAAAATCATATTAACTTAATTGTAGAACATTTCTCTCTTCATAAATATATTTAGATATATATTGTTACGACAGCAGAAGTCACATGACGTTGGGAGCATGCACACTGGAGTTTCTCGAAGGATCATGAATTATTGAGGAACCCCCCGAATGTCCGAATGTTTGCCAAGCACCCTCTTTTTTTAGTATATAAGCCCGGCAAATAAAGCCAGTGATAGATAGATAGGCAGATAGATTGAAGAGATATAGATTCATTGATGAGATGGATAATTGAGTCAATCGAACAGTAGGCACCATAAGTAAAGTGTGTGAATCAAACAAGCAGAT
>NW_013666063.1:72470-75796 GCF_000517525.1 Limulus polyphemus | reverse complement strand
TATATATATATATATCCATACAGTGTTTGAGGTTGAATATAACTTCTGATCAAAGCAAGCTACCTACATAGATCAGAACTGAACATTAACCCTCTAAGTTATCTAGCTAATTCAACATATTAACCTATTTCAAGAAGATACTGCTTGGGATTCATTGATTCAACAGTTGGTTGAAAATAATCCTTATAATACATGTATATATATATACAAATGGAAAATAATAAATAAAACTATAATTAATAATTGAGAATTTAAATATTGTTAATGAAACTGATTAAGGTTCATTTATATATTGTAAACCTGAAACAATAGATAAGGTTTGAAAGTTAGGAACTGGAAATATAATTTTTTAGCATATTAACTAGCTTAAAGTACAATACGTTTTTAATGTTACAAATGAAATAAACAATATCCTTATAACTGTATTTCTTTGTTTTTCTTAAATTTCTCAGTTATAAAAAAGATTGAAATTGTGATAAGTTGTTTTTTAATTTTCTGAATTTATGTTTTGCTTACTTTAAGGTAGTATTAAGATATTATGTTTGTTTTCAAACAGGTTTAAGCACATCCATACTTCTTTATAAAGTATTCCAGATAGAAAAAAACACCTTCACTGTATTGAAACAGGTTTCGTATAGAACTTTCTGCTAAAGGAAACTGCATTTATTCTAATACATGAAAAACTAATTCTGTTTTCAAGAGAAAGTAAAATTTCAAAGGACAAATTGAGGACAATTTATTAACCCATTGACTGCTGATTCAGTGTATACAGCTTGCAAAACTTCTGCGTGAGTTTAAAGCAACTGCAGTTAAATGATTAATTGTATTTACATGTATCATAAGTACAGCATTCTTTAGTGCTTAGAAATCAAAGTATCTTAGTCATCCATTCAGCAAACTAGTTCACTTACAATATACAGTTTTTATTACTTTAATTTCTGTTAAAGTATATTGTATCTCTGTGTATAGATAATGACAGAAAGCAAATGCTTTTGAAGTGTTGAATGAATATAATATTTGACTTTAATGGGGTTTTTTTTTACTGTCTTAGTGGTCAAATTTCCTGAAAAATGAAGTTGGTCTTTGTTGAGAAAAGAATCTTTTTCAATTACTTAACTTTATAAATCTTTCCTGGGCCTGGCATAGCCAGGTGGTTAGGGCACTCGGCTCTCAATCTGCGGGTCGCGGGTTAGAATCCCCGTCCCACCAAACATGCACACCCTTTCAGCCATGGGGGCATTATAATGTGACGGTCAATCCAACTATTTGTTGTTAAAAGAGTAGCCCAAGAGTTGGTGGTGGGTGGTGATGACTAGCTGCCTTCCCTCTAGTCTTACACTGCTAAATTAGGGACGGCTAGCATAGATAGCCCTCGTGTAGCTTTGCGCGAATTTCAAAACAAACAAATCTTTCCACTTTAACATTACTTTTTATGATACAGTGGCCACCTGGATCATAATGATTATTAATTTTGAACTACTCTATCACGTTTATCTACATATTTTATAGATATAATTTTAGATATTTTTTTAGTTCTATATTCCTTTTTTGTATTATTTTCTATTTATTATAACAACAGAGCATAGTCCATGTAATCAATGAGTCAAATGAAAAGTGAACATTTTCTTTCAGGCAAACTGGTTGAACTCCAGCTTGTTTGATCTAATTCACCCTGAAGACATTGATAAGTTACGAGAACAACTCTCTACACAAGAGTCTCCTAACTCAGGACGTATTTTGGACCTCAAAAGTATGTACTCCTGTTTCATTTTGTGTTCAGTACTTTTCCTATACTTACAAATACAGTAATAAATAAAGCTGTTTTCATTCTTTTGAATTTCTAATGAAGTTCTAACTGAATTAAACAACAGTTTGTCACTGGTGGCATGTCATAAGGCACTCTAAGTAACCATTTTTGATTGGTAAATGCTTGATTATTAAATCGAGTTTGTTGTAAAAATAGATTGTATTACTGAAAATGTCTGAATTGTCATTTCTGTATATATTAATGTTTGTTTTTTATTCATATATTCCCAAGTAAGAAAGAAGTCTAAATATATATATATATATATAAATTTTAAGATATCCTGAAGGTAAAACAAAGTTTAAAAATGAATAATAATCCAATTAAAACAAGAAAAACTAAACTATGGAAATATTTATTGTGAGTAAAAAATAAAGCTTATTAAATGAAAAAGAACATCAAAAATTAGACTGACTGGAATACATGCAGGAATTTTATGTGATTTATTAAAGACACACAAAAAAGGGTGTCCAGTAAGACTACATATATATAGTATCATATATTGAAACATATAATCACAAATTAGCAATTCTTACTTGATTATATTAGAACATCAAGTAGTAATGAATATCTACTAACTTGTATATTTTAAGTTTTTGGAAGAATTAGAAACTTTAAATTTTAGAAATAAGGTTACATTGTTTTAAAAATAAAAAAACAGCTAAATGTGATAGAAAAAATATCCAATAAAACAACTTTTTGTCTGTGTTAACATACCATGACAATTAAATACATTCATTGGTGATGTAACAAACACAACCTTGACCTTAGCATAAGTATAAACCTACTCCTTATGTTTTATCTATTACTAGCTGAGTTACCCGGCGTTGCACGGTAAAAATTTGTATTTGAAATGTATAGATCAGTATTTTTTCAGCAAATTATTCAGTAAGTAGACAAAAGCTGTGATGCGAGAAATAAAAAAGCATTTAATCAAACAAAGCTTTATTTGAAATTAGGTCGTGTTTGAGCTTGTCTTGTTCTTTGAGCCTGAAGTCATACATCATGTTGCTCCTCTGTTTCTTGCTCTCTGTAAGTTATTTGTCTTAATTTTTGTGCTTGAAGTCTGGTTTGACATTGTTCAGAAGTTTCTTGTTGTCTATATCCAGCTTGCCTTGATGATTCTGACTGAACTCTAGCTTTGTGCTGTTCAACAGTTTCTTGCTATCTTTGAGTAGCCTGGCTTTCAGCTTGAGCTCGAAGTCTAACTTTATGTTGTTCCAAAGTCTCTTCTTGTATTTGAGCAGCCTGTCTTGCAGCTTGTGCTTGAAGTCTAACTTTACGTTGTTCCAAAGTCTCTTCTTGTATTTGAGCAGCCTGTCTTGCAGCTTGTGCTTGAAGTCTAACTTTACGTTGTTCCAAAGTATCTTCCTGTATTTGAGCAACCTGTCTTGCAGCTTGTGCTTGAAGTCTTTGATTGCATTCTTCTTCTGTTTCAGCTGCTCTTTGTGCTTACATTCTTTTAGCGGCAGAAGACTTTCCATAGAAAGGGCATTTCTTGGGTGGCACAATCACCTGTATC
>NW_013666063.1:60115-71470 GCF_000517525.1 Limulus polyphemus | reverse complement strand
CAAGGCACAATATCCATAACGGGCACAGCGCAGATAGTTCACTGTGTAGCTTTGTTTAATAACAAACAAGTAAATTACGAATTTTTAAAATCTACTTCGTATGTTACTTCGAAACCGGTATATTTCAGTGACAAGTGCTGAATTGAATATGGACTGGGCTTTATTTTTATGTACTCCATTTTCGAAGATGATTCCTCCTTTCTTAATATAGATGGCGCTCTTAAAGATTAAACAGCGCGATTTATAGTTTTGTTCTAAAACGGTGGTAACATGTATGACTTGAAGGGAAAAAGCTGATAGATACATAATATCAATAATACGGCGTCGCATAATTCGAAATGGCATCAACGTCAAACATAACTATAAATGGAATTCAACTTTTGTTTCCTCATCAGCCATATAACGTTCAACATGAGTATATGTCTAAAGTCTTGGAATGTTTACACAAGGTACATACTTGTAACTTAAGTTGTAGTAACGTTATTAACAGTAACATTACTAAATTTTTGTAAATATTTATACTAATAATAGTTAGAGGTCTCACTAGCAGTTAGCGACAAGAATTATCAAGATGCTTATTTTACTTTTAGTAAAAAGTCACCGACGTGAGAGATTAGTAGCTTTAAGTTTAACTTTAAGACAGTCTAATTTACTAAAAACATCGAAATATTTGACATACTTTGGACAATAAAATTAAAACTGTTAGCACTAGCAGAATAAGGACCGCCCCAATAAATACCATCAATAAAAAATTTAAAAAGCGAACATCCCATTGTTTCGACAGCCATTATTAAAAGTTTTTTTTTATAAAATTAAAAAGTATAACAATAATAAATAAACAAAAGGTACAAAGATTGGTAGGCTATATAAATACATAATAAACTGCATCAGTTAGAAACATATTCTACACTAGTAATACTAATAGAACAGTAAGATCATAAAATAGGTGTATACCACTTTTTCTTAGTTCCTGGTCCATTCTGATATTTTTCTGGAACAATTTAAACTAAATTAAACCTAGACTTGATAATTTTTTTAAACATTTTACAAATTCCTTAAAGGAATGTATGGTAGTATGGCATTATACTTGTTCATGAAAGGTAATATGGTCTTGCAAGGACAGGTCCTTTTCATTAGGGAGTAGGTTTGTGAAACATTCTGAATGTATAATATGACCAGACATTATTCGTATAGAAGAATAGCTAAATGTAATAACTTTTTTTCCATAGAATACAGTAACTGAACACATTTGTTGGTAGATTATAATCTTCAGTAGGTTAGATGCAGATATTCTTAGTTAGTACAATTGTATTTAGTGAATTAAATAATGTATATGCACATACATAAATTACATATGTAGTTCATAAGTTATACTTATCAAACTCTGAAGCTATAAATTTTATTACAGAATAGAAATGAAGAAAAAAAGCAACAACTGTGAAATCAACAATGGTGGCACTGAAATTGAGCCATTTGGTAACAATGTCCAGCATTATTGCCATATGTAGGCATCTTAAAGAAATATTGACAAATAAATCTTTTTTTTTTCCAAAATGAACAACAAAGTCAGAAAATGATGATAGGTGTCACAACAAAGATTATTCAATTTGAAATTAATAGGAACACATACACTTGTTATAAATATTGCTCTACTTTAACTGTATGGGTGTATGTTTGTCCCTCTCAGCAATGACTATATATAACCTTCTTTGTTTACTCTTGAAATTGTTATATTAACCACATGTGAGTTTAGAATTTTGTAACAGCAACTGAGCATGAAGAAAGTGCATTTCGTTTCACATTTTTTAAAGTTTACCAGTTTTCAGTAAGTACAGGGTTCAAAATTAATGTTGACAATCTAGCAAACTGCTTGTTAGCGTTGCAGTTTTGCAATGAAACTTAGGTGGCACTGGTGGAAATTTCAGAAGGAAGATTTGTATATTCTTACTGTGGAATATCAATACATCTATGATACATGCTATTAAAGAGTGAACAGATTTGAAAGCTGAGCTCTTGAAATTGTGGGATATAAGTTTTAGCATGGTAGGAGTTATCTTCAGCTAAGTCAGTTTTACTTTTCTGACAGAGTAATTAGGCTTTGGAATGGGTAGCTTTCAGATATGATGAATTCAGTAGATTTAAGAGAGTTTAAGAGAAGAATTGATAAATATTTAAATGATAAGGGCTGATTTAGAAGTTATTTTACTTATTTGCTTACTTTTATTTATTATTCTATTAGTTTAGTTTAGTGGATCACACGGCCTTGATGGACTAACGGGCCCGTTGTGTTCTTAAATGTTATGCTATTTCAATAAATTATGGTAGTGAAGTTACTGTGACTTACTAACATGTATGTTGTTTGCTTAACTGGTTTTGATGTTTTTACACATGCATTAATAAATAAATAAATATATATATATATATGCACAGTACACAGGGATCTTGCTATGGTGGTCAGTACTAGGCATTACTACCAAAATTTTCTCATCACCCATGATCAGAGCTAGCACTTAAAATAGTGATTTGACAAACTAATTTGGTTTTATAGCAAGAATGGCCAACAATCCAGGGCTATGTGTGCATGCTTCTTCATATATGTGTTACTAGCTGAGTTACCCGGGGTTGCACAGTGAAAATCTAGATTTGAAATGTATAGATCAGTATTTTTTCAGCAAATTATTCAGTAAGTAGACAAAAGCTGTGATCCGAGAAATAAAAACATTTAATCAAACAAAGCTTTATTTGAAATTAGATCATGTTTGAGCTTGTTTTGTTGTTTGAGCCTGAAGTCATACATCATGTTGCTCCTCTGTTTCTTGCTCTCTGTAAGTTATTTGTCTTAATTTTTGTGCTTGAAGTCTGGTTTGATGCTGTTCAGAAGTTTCTGGTTGTATATATCCAGCTTACCTTGATGATTCTGACTGAACTATGGCATTGTGCTGTTCAACAGTTTCTTGCTGTCTTTGAGTAGCCTGCCTTTCAGCTTGAGCTCAAAGTCTAACTTTACATTGTTCCAAAGTCTCTTCCTGTATTTGAACAGCCTGTCTTTCAGCTTGTGCTTGAAGTCTTTGATTGCATTCTTTTTCTGTTTCAGCAGCTCTTTGTCCTTGCATTCTTTTAGTGGCAGAAGACTTTCCATAGAAAGGGCGTTTCATGGGTGGCATAATCACCTGTATCACTAAACAATAATTTGCAATTCACAAAGTTACTAAATCACTTATGAAACCACTTAGCACTATTTAAAGAAAGCTGTTTTTGGAAATACTGAATTGACAGCAAGGTGATCTGAGTGTCTCCCGTCATAATGCTTTCTATGTGAAAAATATGCTTATGTTTGTATATTTATTACAAAACAAAATGGCGAAATAATCATTAATTGTCAATTTCCTCATTAAATACTACACCAAATACAAAATAAATAGTACCATTAAATTTCTTGTAAGAAAACCGTTTGGTTTCCTATAGCGAACAAAATAAACAGATAAAAAATTTTCTGTTTTATATATATAGAAAGGTTTGTATTCCTTTATCAAAATAGCTTCCTTTCTTTTACATTTATTTACATTAGGTTCTCAACAAATAACTTTAACAATTTTATTTTCACTACAGTGTTCTGTATCTTTAAAACATTAGTAGACTTGTGATGGAGCATGTCCATGTTCTGCTATTCTAGTAGTTAAATTCCTGTCAGTTTCTTCTAAGTGGAGGTTATTACAGTCCATACATTCTACACTATTAAAATACTACTTTCTCAAATGTAATTGGTTTAATTCTATTTTTTAGGATTGTATTCAACTTTTTTCCTGGTAAAAAAAAAGTTGCCTGCAATTGGAAGTTTATATATCCTTTCTATTTGTTTCCAGTCTTTTTATCATATTTGATAGGCCAGGTACATGTGGAATTACACAATAAACCAAATCACCTGAATAACTTTTCTTTTTTTTCTGTCAACCTATCAGCTCTTAAGTAGTTTCTAACCACAATAATAGGATAATTATTCATCTTCACCAATACATTTTCAAGATAATGTACTTCCTCATCCACCTCTTCTTTTGAACTGCAATTAATTTTTGCTATAGCTAAGAAAGTTTTTATAATCTCTCTGTTTTGAGACTTGTGATGAACTGTTGACCAATTCAAGTAAAGATCAGTATATGCTTCCTTCCTAAAGACTTTCATTTTAAAAGCATTATTAACTCTACTGACCATGATATTAAGAAAGAATAACTCATTCTCATTCTCCTGAGGAAATTTAATATTTGGATGTAATGAATTTAAAAATACTAAAAAATGTTCAAGTATTTGTCCAGAAAATATATAATCAAAATATCTGACAAAAAAACATAACCTACAATTAACCATACTTTAACTTGTTCATAATAAAACATGTTCATAAAATATTAGCTAGAACAGGTGCTAATAGACTGCCCATAATAACTTTATAATCACATTAATTAATTGTAATTAAATTGAATGTAGTTTGTGTTGTTGTAAAGATAAATATTAATTTTAAAATTTCTGAAGAAAATTGTATTCTTGGATTTTCATCTTGAATAAAGCAAGAAAGAGCCACAAACAATAAATTCATTGATTGTAAATAATGAAACAACATCAAACTAACTAAAAACTATAAGGATTGAATGTACCCAATAACTTAGTAAAATGTTCTGTGTTTTTTATAACACATTCTCCCTGTAATGCATAAGGTCCCAATATCCAGGGTAAACATTTACCCAGTTTATAATTAGGTGCTCCTCTGGTTGATACAGTAGGTCGGAAAGATGCATCTTTACGTATGGTAGACAACCTGTAAATGTCAGGTGTTTTTGAATCATTAGATCTCAAAATATTATAAAGAGAATCATTTAATAAGTTTCTTTTCTTTAAATCTAATAAACATTGGTTTAGTTTTTTTCTATGTTTTAGTCAGGTTGTTAGTTAAAAGTTTATAATTCTCTTGATCACTCAATAATTGACTCATTTTACTCAAATACATAATCACAATAATTCATTACTACAACAGCATTACCTTTGTAAGTTTTTGTTAATTTTGATATGGAATCATTGTTTGCTAATATACTCCTAAAAAAACTTTATCTTTGCACCAGTTTTTGTTACAGGGATGAGAATTCTAATATATTTCCAAAGGATGTTTTTAGGATTTAATTGAATTAGCCACCAAAAAAAACAAATTCCATGTTTAATGGTGAAACATGTGATCAAGTAGATGGAGTAGTATGAGTTCCATGCTAGTGTCAGTGTTAAACAATTTGTTTTTATGTCATTATGAAACATAATGGTTGGAAGAATGGCTTAAGGAACTTAAGCCATTTTACTATAGAATATTCATCATTTTTTAATCTAGACTATTTGAATAGAGGCTACTAAACATAATGAGAATTATTTTACAATAGAACGTGAGGGGAATTGTAAGTTTCCATTTTCTATACAATACATATCTCCCCTCACACAAAAGCTTTCCCGATCTTCATCTGCCCTCTGTTGCATTAAAAAAAAATTATTCTCACTTGACTCACCAGCCTTTATACCCCCTCAGTTCAAACTGCTTGTTTAGCATGCATAGCGCATGTGACGACCCTCCACCAATAGGAGCATGGCACACACTCCAGGAGCAGGTGGTTCCCTCTGTGTTACATTTGATGTACCACACTTTCTCAATTGGCACTTTTTGAGTCAGACATGTTTCTCACTTAATTTCAGTTTTCAATACTGACTATACATGATTTTTTTTTTTATTATTATGTGTGTGCTTTCATTCTATCTTGCATTATCTCATGATACAAATTTTTATTCTCTGGTCCACAAACGTTATGGTGTTTTTTGTATTTCCTATTATTTCTGATGATTCCCAACACGGTTACTGCTGTTTCTGGGAACACAGTTATTTTACTTACCCAGGCCATGGGATCGATGATGTCTACCGAGGGGATATGCTTTTTAGTTTGTCAAGTGTTCACTTCCTTCATTTATCTTGGACCTTCTTTTCCATCACTTTTGAAGCATATTCCAGTTTTTCTGTATGTTCGAGACACTGGTGATTTCGACAGTTTTATTTTTCTTGATCCAGTTGCCATACTGCCAAGTCTTTCAATTTGGTGGAGGTTTGTTCTTCTTGTCCTTTCCACCTATTATTCCTAGCTCCCCCAGTGGTTTGATGGTAACTTGTATGCTACAAATCAAGTTGCTATACCCATGGTAGGCACAGCTCAGGTGCCTGTTGTGTGGCTTTGTCCTTATTTCCATACTTTAGGAGTTAGTATTTCACATCATCAGTGTTCTGACTTTGGTAAGTAGGATATTTCTATGTACTTTGTTGTCTACATCTTTTTTGATGGATTGTTGATTAGATATTAGTTGATAGTTTGTTTTCTTGGTATATTTTGACAGTTTGGAAGTTCAATATTATAAATTTCTTTGTTGACTAGATACATTTCCATGGTTTTTATGGTTTTATTTTATGATACTTTATGGTTATCTCTGTAATAGTAATTTAATTCTAATCATTATAAATAGTATTCATTGTCAATCAATAAACAAATAGTAATTTAATTATCATAGTAATTTATGGTTATCTCTGAATCATTCTATTTTTTAATCATTGTTCAATATATTACTTATAATCCTCATCGTAGTAAGTGTCAGACATATTTTTATTATTTGCATTTTATTTTCTTTATTTGTTTTTTGTAGGGCTGAGCTTTGCTTTTGCTCCAATTCCTCTTTTTTCTTTTCTTTTGATACTAAACACCAATTTTTCTCCACCTAATCTACATTTCGGGATTTGTTCCCTCAGTCCCCTTGTCGTAGTTATTTCTTCCTCACTAGCAGTTAGTTAATACTCATATTATTCTGTTGTTTTCTACTCCCCCTTCAAATGCTTTGTGGCAATTTCAAAAACACAGCAGTTTTTTGTATTCTAATGTTAATGTTGTTTTCCTAGGTTCCTGAACTTTGTTTTTATCTCACTTGGGTTTGAGGGTTCGTGTGTCCCACCCCCCTGGAATTTCTATCTACATGCTTCTGCCTTTCAGGGTGTGGCTGTCCTCATTGGCACTTACCTACTTCCCTGTCTTACTTGGTGTCGGGTTTTGTTGTGATGAGACATGCTAATTGGAAGGGTGTCTCTCCACGTCTTCCCTCTGGGAATTCAAACTGGCTCCGTTTTTGCATACTACAGTGTTTGGGGCCTGTTTTACTTCTTTCAGGTTCTGTATCAATATGGCCATCTTGCTTACTTCCATTTTGTCTTTTACTTGCACCTTGACATTCTCACTCCTTTTTCCTTTTTCCTGTGCACTTCTTGGATGTCAACAGCGATATCGTTTCTCCATGGTGGAATTTTCTCGACTTTTGGAAGACCTTCACTTCTGTTCTGTGGGTTCTACAGAGTGTGGATCTATCACTACCAGTGTCTATCTCCTTGATTATTTTCTACCATTCTTTTCCTTCCTTCCTTCTAGGGATCCTGTCATATGCAATTGGTTGCCCACTGTCAGATGACACCTTACCAGGAACTATAGTGCTATTTTTTACAGTTCAGCCACGTTTTTACCTTTCAGTCTTTAGTTGTCCCCTCCTTGGATGAGGTATGGATGCTCGTCATTGACCTCTTTTGTCTTCTTCAGCCTCTGTTTCCTCTTTGTTCCACCAGGGTGTTGTTTCTGTCCCTTCATTGAGTTTTCACACCTTGTGTGTGGGAGTCCTTGTTCAATTTAGTAGTTGCATCCCTTCCTGTATTCTTTCAGTTACCCAAGTGCAGGGGGGGAGGGGGTATTTTTCTGTTCTGGGCTCTTCTGTTTGGGTTTCCCATGGATCCTTTCTGTGTTTTCATGAGTAGTCACAAACATCACTGAACATCTACCAGTGTTAATCATCCAGTCTCATCTTTCTCGGGACAACTTGTTTATGGTTTATTCCTGTCTTCAGTCCAAATCAGTTTGTTTCTGCAGGAGGCAGATTGTGTGGTTTGGTTCTTTGATACAAGGGATTTTCTCTTTTCCCTGTTTTTGGTTCTTGTGGGGTATTTTATTCACTTCCCAACATCAGTTCGACCCTTCATTCTCCACTTGGTATTTGGGATATGGAGCATTTAGCCTTCAAGACCCTTTCTTTCCTGGCTACCAAGGTTCTATATCTTTTGGGGCTTTGGGCTTCATTAGTTGCTCTCATACCCTTCTGTGGCACTTGCACATTACCTTTGATGGATATTCCTCAACTGATGGTACCTGTTCTGGGATCCTTTGATTTATCTGGTTATATTTCATTCTTTCCTGGAACAATAATCTAGGAGGTCTGATGTGGGAGAGAGTTGGACCAGTTAACATTGGGTTCTCCTCTTTATATTGAGTTCAAGTTCATAGTGCCCCATTCCTATGGCGAGGCCGGTAGTTGCCCCCTGTCTCTGTAAATCTGGTTACAGGATGAATTTTCCCTGCTCCTACGGTTGAGCTCAGGGGACTTCATTTGCCTCATAATACCAGTTGCCAAAGGTTCCTACAGTTAGGCAAATGTTCCACATCCTACTTGTAATTCCAGGTGCATGTGGTTTTCTTCCCTGCTCTTACCTTGTTTTTATTTCCTGCTCATAATACCAGCTACAGGAGATATCCTTGAGTTGAGATTCACACACTGCTCCATAATTCTGGTTTCAGTTTGGTATACTTCTTGCCTCGCATGGTTGATGTGGAAGTTTGTCTGGTGATAGCTGTTTGCTTACTTCCTCATTGTATTTCCAATTGTTTGCAGTATGGCACTCTGTTTACTTGTGTCTGTCTATTGTTCACAGTATGCTCATTCTGTCCATGTTACATTGTATAAACTCTATTGATACTTCAGCATTGTCCTCCACCTCATAATACCAAGGACAGGACATAGAACCTTGTCTGTCCAGTTGGGGTTGGGGAGAGACTTGCTCCAATATTTTTTGAGGCCTTTCATTATTGGTTTGGTACTCGATGCTGACTGTTTCATGACACCCATCTTCCAGGGTGAAGGGCATACCTGTTCCAGAAGTGGGGCAGTCCCCCATCATATGTACTTTCATTCAATTACTGAGCACACCTGGTCGATTCCCTGTGTATGCTTTCCATAGAGAGTCTCTTATTTCTATGTTACACAGGTCCCTCCACCTAATTAATGTTGGATTATAGCTTTTATATGACAGGAGGTATTTACCATATCGGAAGTTATCATTTTCCTACACTAAAAATAGATTTATTATAGATACTTTACCTCCTCTCACACACTTCCCACTCTTCATCCTCACTTCTGGTGTTTTTCTATTGTCTGGTATGCCTGATCTTGAAAGTGAGGAACACAAAATGTAAGCTAGAGGGAGCCAGCTGCTCCAGGAGTGTGTGTCATGCTCCTGTTGGTGCATCCTAAATGAGCAACTTGAATTGAGGGAATATAAAGGCAAGAGTCAAGCGAGAATACATTTTTTTTATGTGTTAGAGGGCAGATGAAGATCAGGAAAAGCTTTTATATGAGTGTAGGAAAATATATACAGGTTTCAATGTAAAGTTTTTTACAAAAAATGTTTACTGGCCTATATTCCCATTACAATGGTTTCATTTCAGATTTATCTAATGAGGGAATTTAATTAAAATTTCAGTTATCAGGGCAATTAAAATTTTTAGTAATTTTTCATTTCTATCAGTTGAATTTTAGAACATTAAAACATATTTAGCTAAAACTGATTTCTTGCCCAAAATTATTGATAAAGACATTAACCCCCTGACGACAACCTATTGTAAGTAGGTTCATAACTGTTGTGTAAGTTCTTTACAAAAATGAAACCAGAGAATGAAAATGTTTTAAATTTGACATGAAAAGTCCTAATAGTTTGTAGTTTCTGAAAAATAAGATATTTAATTTTGATTTTTTCTACTATTTATGATAAAACATTCGTTACTTGAGGTAGTTATTTGGACTCAGACTCTGAATAGTTCACATGCAATGTGATTTTTATTTTGAGTATTAAAATACTATTTCTTATCTTACAGTTTTCACAT
The DNA here is from genome assembly GCF_000517525.1 of Limulus polyphemus. Taxonomy (NCBI): domain Eukaryota; kingdom Metazoa; phylum Arthropoda; class Merostomata; order Xiphosura; family Limulidae; genus Limulus; species Limulus polyphemus. Next base: position 61,436 of record NW_013666063.1, on the reverse strand, counting down.
TTCATTTGCATAATCTTTAGAACATTAAATTTTTTTTTCCATTTTCTCTACTATATCACTAACTCTAGTTGTTATCATCAATGTACAGTGCAATGAAATGCTTAAAATTAAGAAATGGAAATATGTACATACCTTTTAGCTCTTCATAGAAGTCTTTTGAGACTTGTTTTTAATATACATAATTTAACTTCTTTATCTTTTCACTTGTAGTTTATTTTTAATTTTCCTCTTCCAAAATCTTTGTCTTTCATTCTTGATGCTGGCACACCAACATGTAGCTGCAGTGCTCTATTGTTATTATATGGCAAATCTCGTGCACAAGTTCTTTCACTTAGGCTCGCATACGCGAATGGCAGAATCTTGCTTAAACATTCTCACAAGTCAAGTTATCATAAGTTAAACATGTAAAAATCATAAACCTTTCAAATATGCATTTTAAAACACAAATAATACATAATTAATTAAGATATTAACATAAAATCTAAATGCAATCTAACTCTAGCAAACTAATACATATAAGGCAAGAAACACTTGCCAAGCACTACATACCCCTCAAGAGAACAATGGACTAAGCTTCTTTTCTGTGTCATACTGCAGATTCACACACTCTTAGAGGTTTCTTCAGGCTATAACGTAATAGTGGAAAATCTGCTCTTTCTATAGGTTATAAGCATGCCATTCAACTTCAACCTTTAGCTGAGCAACACAGCTTTGATTTTGCAATGGGCATGGTTGATTTTAAACTTAGAAATATTTAGAACGTTTCACATGAGGAGTAATTCTTGAAAGGTCTCCAGAAGGTAATGAAATACATCTGGAAGTGTACTTTGACCATTTGAGCCAAGAGTCTATATTAACTACTCACAGTTTCTTGTATAAGAGCTCTTAAAGTTGAGAATTGTAACTGCAAGTGGATCACATGACAGCAAAAACTGCAGTTTTAATTGCAGTTTTTAGATGTTTCTTTTTAAAATAAAGAAATAAAACTAGATGATATAAACTTTAAATTATAACTTACATGATTATAATAATATCATTAAAATACGTTTATAGTAAAGTGGTTTAATTAAATTTTGAATGTAACTCAGGAACATGCACAAAGGGGAGTTAACAGAGTTTAAAATGATGTTGTTGCTATTGGGTTGTAACCAAAATATCATTATTCTTTATCTCCATATGTAGCAAAACTTTGAACCTAATAGAGCAATGATCACTTGCACCCTGATTTTCCCCAATTTCCACCCTCTCAATCATTTCTATATTTGAAGTTAACAATAAGTCTAAAATAGCATTGTTTTAGTTGGTTCCTTGACTAACTGGT
>NW_013666063.1:53596-59702 GCF_000517525.1 Limulus polyphemus | reverse complement strand
AAAGCCATCCTGAACAGTTTCCAAAACCTTTCTCCCTCATGGTTTGATTCTAGAATTTCACAGTAGAGTTTCTCACTAATTTCATCAGTATCATTTGGTTGTCTGTATCAAATTCCCACTAAAAGCCTTTTCCCCTTATATCCACTAATAAAAACCCAAATGGATTCAATCTCTTTGCTATTATCTTTGATATTCTCAACTTCAACAGGATGTAACTCACATTTTACATATAAAGCCAATCCTCCTCCCCTCTTTAATACTCTATCTCTATTAACTAGAATGTAACCCTGTATTTCAAAGAAATTTCTGTCATCAAAATTATCTACATTTAACCATGTTTCAGTTATTCCCATTATATCACAATCCTCTATTCCTACCAGTGCTCTAAAGTCATCTATTTTATTTCTTATACTTCTACCATTACAATAGTAACAATTAAGCCTATCCTTATAACTAATTCTATACTCATTTCCTATACTAAACTTTTCTCTGCCTCTTGTTGTTTTTAGGTTCAGTTTTTCCCAGCCCTCACCACTGTCTAGTCCTAGTTTAAAACTTCCCTTACAGCTGAGTTAATAGCCTTAGCAAACAAGACATCCTCTACTCTATTTAAATGTAAACCATCCATTGCAAAAACTCTCTTCTCCCACTGAACTGATCCCACAAGTCCAACCAGCCAATCTGCTCATTCTTACATACTAACCTAAGCCTAACATTTAGCCCTAATGACCTACTTATAACTTCATCCCCACAGTTAATTCTGGGCAGTATCCCAGACAGAATTAAATTATGGCAATTTTCTTTAAGTGCCTTTATCAAACCCTTATACTTATTAATTAACTCCTCTGACCAACATTTCCCTACATCATTAGCCCCTACATTCACTACAAAAACTGCATCTCTGTTAACCCCCTTTGTTATATCTCTTGCTCTGTCAGTTATATCCTCCACCTGTGCCCCTGGATAGCATAATCTGGTTATTTTCTCCCTATTTACCCCACAGACTATTCTAGCCACATGCCTTATCGAGGAATCACCTATAACTATAACCTCCTTGTCATCCACATCCTTCTCTGACCCTTTTGTTTTCCTTTCCTCCAATAGTTCCCCATCTGCACAGTCATTTAGAGTTAAGAAACAATTAAAATAACTTTGTCTTATGGCTTATCCACAAGTTCAGTTACAATTTATTTTTAAACCATTATGTCTGATTAAAGATTTCAATTTCTTTTTAAATTTAAAGATAAGATTTCAGGGTTACAGAACTTTTAAAGTTATTTATTTGTACGGGTGTCCTAGATATAGTGGTAAGAATTTTAGAAGGCATGATTAAAGAGCATGGTCATCTAAGATTGCCAAAAAAACTTCAATTATCAAATAATTTACTGTAAGTAACTGTGATTTATACATACACCTATTTTAAGATTATTGGTAGGACTAATGATAAAAAACAACATTGTATTAAGAAGAATTTATTGTTCATTGGGTTAAAACCAGAATCTACTTAAATAAATAGTGCCACTGAATAACCTCCTGAAAGACTTCATGTTACTGGGTTTCTTATTTTGTGAATAAACTAAATTTCCATTCTTTGTGATTTTTTTAATATTAGGAAAAATCAAAACATGTGTTTATCCTTAACTCTGTTGAATGTATTTATGTGAATTGTATTTTTCAAGGATGCTTCTCTTTGGTTTCATATCAGACTTGGAAAAGATACTATGAATTTGGATGGAAAGTTTTTATAACTCATAATAATACAAATGGTTAAAATTTATTTGCTCAAAAAAATTTGTTAATGATTTTTTTTTAATTATACTAAAATAATAGTGATAATAACTATGAAAAAATTATTTTTTCATTATTTGGTAATTCACAATGTTTATAAAGTTCAGCTACTCAGCTATTTTGTATCTAATTGATATATTTGGAACTTAAAAAATGAAAACAAGTAAATTATTGAATAACAGTATTATACATTTAAATCCAGTCTCTTGTATCCTTTCCATTGTTATTTAGTGGCACTGTGTTTATGTATAATATTTTTTATTAGATCATGTTCTTTAGTTACAAGATTTTAAAGTTTATGAAGGAATATTGTTGTATATATGAATTGAATCTTCTGTTTTTCTTGTTTATTTTCTATAGCTGGCACAGTTAAAAAAGAAGGGCATCAGTGTAAGTACAAAAAATGCAGTTCTAAGAGAACAACTGATCATATAGGTTTGTGTATATCTGTATGTAAATAGTAAGGTAGATTTTCTAATGGGATCTGTTGAGAATTATGAATCATTAAGAAACTTGCATGTAAAGCACAGTTATACATATTCTGTGCAGCATTTTACTGATCAGTACATAAGATCATATTAATGACAATATTTTTAAAACTTAATTAAATGTAAATAGTAAAGAAATGTGTAAGAATTTTGGAAATACCACCAAGCTGGTGTTATTTTTATGGATAAAGAAGGAACGATAATGTAAGTTTCAAAACTAAAACAAAACTATAAAACTAAATAAAAGCATAATGGATCATTATTTTAAACTGAGAAATATACATTATTAAAACAAATAATACACCCTTAATATAAAATATGTGAAAATCTAAGTGACATCTACCTGTCAGCAGAACTGAACAGTTTCTAACAACAGCTGTGTAAACTTTGTTTATCATTAGTCAGATATATAATATAAATTTTAGTAGTTAAAAGTTCTCGAAAGGTAATTGAAAAAATGGGATATCTGTGTATCTATGACAAGGGTTATAATGGTAGGTTGATATCCAATTAACAGCTGTAATAAGTACATTTATGTTACACTGATAATCAGTTGTGTAAATGTGATTGAGTTGATAATTTTATGATGATAGGCAATAATCAAATGTAAAAATAATGTTATTCTTACTTTAATTACTCTTTATGTAACTATAAAGATTATAGTTACATACATACATAGTTTCATATCCTCAATGTGCGAAAATTGAAAAGACTTATCAACCTACAGCAAGCAGCAACCAAGTACAAAGGTTGTTGTGCTAATAAATATGTTTATGTTACTCTAATTATGCCTTGTGTAACTCTAACTGAATGAGCTGATAATGATATGAAGATATGTACACATTGGGAGGTGTGAGAATAAGTATGTTTATGTCACTTTGATTACTGATTTTAACTGAATGAGCTATCGTGATAGGATGTAAATACAGAATATTTATGTGAAATGGATTATGCTATGGAAAATCTATTACGGGTTAAGTAATCAAGAAAATTATTATTATAGTCACGAGAGTTGTGACGATAAATGTATTTATGCTACAGCAGTTTCACCCTCTGTACAACCTATAGCTTCGATGCGTGTTTGCATGGGGTCTCGGCGAGGATTCATTTGTCGAATGAAAATTGGAAATTGCCAGCCTGATACAATAGCCACCAACCACTTACATCATATTAGACAACGCAATACCCTTGGACCTTCCACTGAGGGGCATGCGTTTGCTGTAGTACACTGTACCGGTTATATAAAGAACTGGCCTCCAGCAGGTATGTATTGTTTCATAGTACTTGAAAATACCAAATATAACAAAATCAATAAGTTTAGTCTTATAGATAATTTGTTCATCATTCCTTTATACTATTATTTATGCATTTTCCATCACAAAATCATGCCATTCTAACTTTTTAAAATTACAAATAACAATGCCCAGTATACAGTCTTATCCAAAATATTTTCCAAAAATATATGTTATTTGTAAACCCTATTGCTTTTAGCTCCTCAATAAACTATTCATAGACAACAGTTTAGACAAGTATTTCTGGATGACCTTAATATATTGTATATTTGTGTTAATTTACTTTCACAATATGTGGGGTAGTACTTTAATTTAATATTGTTTTAATATCATAATCTAGAATGTTACAGAACTGTGATCCAACTTTATTGTATTAACTCTTGTTGTTGTGGAGCAGTTCACAGTTACTTGTCTTGTAACTTGTTTTAATTTTTCAAGACACAAATTTTGTTCCTGTAAAAATTAATATAAACTTCTTTGAAATCAATAATTGTTGTTGTCTTTTTTTCATTTGACTAAATAAAGTGTTTATCAATTTCTTACTTTTCTATCTAATTTATTATCAGTTAATCCGTACAATTTGATATGTATATGAATGGTTCTTTAGTAATTATTTTGTCAATCTGAAACTTTCAGCTTCAATTTGTTGTCATTCTCTTAACCTTCAGTTCATATTTTAAGCTAGATTGGTATCATTTCCTATATTTATTACTTATGCTACTATATTTGTATAATTTTAATATGAAATAAAATTAATTATAATGTGATCACCACAACTGCTTGAGCTATCATGAAAGGGACATTTTCCAATTTACTTATTTCAAATTATTTGTAAACCCATTTCACTCATTAGATGTATGTGTTATTGAAACTTTGATTTCATCTTGTGTTGGTCTTAAAAAGTGATTTAAAATCAACAGCCTACTAAGTTAGCTCTGAAAATGTGAGTAATAGTAATCTATGCTGAAAGTTTTAAGTTTAATTTTTAGTTAAGTGGAAAGTAACAAAAGCTATAATAATAGTTGAAGTTTTGTTTCCAAGACTTAAGAAGATCATATCACTAAACTGAGGAAATGTTAAAACTGTTTATTAACTAATGTTTTTTCATAACTTGAAAAATTGCTATAAAAAATACAAAACTACCACTGAAAAATATGGAATTGTCATATGCATTCTCTGTTACACTCTGAAATGTGTAAGTCTTTTCATTATCCTTGAGTAGCTTAGCAGAGAATCTAAACATTAATTTTTTTTTTCAAAGCTATCAATATCACTTTTTGTAAATTGGATTAAAATAGCTGGATTCAAGATGGTTTAGTTTCTTGCTTTATAAAACAGAGGCAGTTTATTAACATGATAGCTTCATGCTGATTTGTGTTTCCAGGTGTTCAGATCGATCGCATAGATCCTGAAGATCCCCACAACAATAGTCATTGTTGTTTAGTTGCCATTGGTCGACTGCAAGTTACAAGTACGCCTAACCCCAGTGACTTAATGGGGTCCAATTCATTGAATGAATTCATTTCACGACACAGCATGGATGGAAAATTTACCTTTGTGGATCAACGGTAAATATGATGATTTTGTTGCTCCTCATAATCAACATTTTTAAGTAATAACAGAAAATACACTTTTTATGACATCTTGAGTTGAAGAGTTCTGGAACTATAACTTTTAACTTTACTTAAAATTTGTATAACTTTAGACTAATTATTTTAAAAGTAAGTATAATTACATTATTGGCATGACCATCATAATTACTACATATTTTTACCAATTTCTGTGTATAAAGAAACCCAAAATTAGTCTGTTACCATTGTTACTTCATAATGTATTCTATAATTCAGTTACTGCTAGCTTTTAAGCTGGTTAGTGTTTTAGTGAATCAACATTGAAACTTTTCATAAAGTTGAACTTTGTAACTTACGTTAGTTACATAGGAAAGCAAAATGCATACAACTGTATTTGACATATACTGTAACATAAGATTAAAAGCTTTATTTAATTATTGTAAGGTGATATTGTTTGCTAAATGTAAAATTTTAATTACACTTTGATACTTATTAATCATAAGCTTTCACAACTGTATTGTATCCATTTTCAAACTAAACTGAAAAATTTTACTAACCACATAAAAACTACAGAATGAAATCTAAGTCTCCTGTGAGCTTTAGAACATATGCATTTTTACAACCCAATCATTCCCAATTACATGATCTATAGTTAGAGTCCATTACAGCATCACCATGTAAATACATTTCCTGGCTTTACATCAAGGGAAGAAATGAAAATTACATAGGATATTATTTAAGCATGGTTACATAATGATCAATGTAAAAGAAAGATTTGCCACCATTAACCCTCTCCAAACTGGTCAAATGTCAAAGATCATGTCATCGCGTGTGTTGGCTCTCATTCAAAATTTTATTGAACTACTATTTCATGAATTTATGTCAATAAGTTTGGTATCAATCTGTAGATTACAACTCAAATTTAATATTATACATTATTTAATTTCTTAATTTAAAAGTAAATATT
>NW_013666063.1:45757-53586 GCF_000517525.1 Limulus polyphemus | reverse complement strand
TACATTATTTAATTTCTTAATTTAAAAGTAAATATTAAAGAAACACAGTTAAACATCAATTTTGGTGTGTCATATGGTATGTTGAATGCAGCTCTGGTTCAAATTAGATGTTTGTGATGTCAAAATACTAAGTCTATAGTTTCATATGAATTAGAAACTCAAATTACTGATATTGAAAAGCTATAATATAAAATAAGAACCTCATATCTTTTCTATTTGCTGAGATATCAGTCATGCACTGAATCAAACACAGTGGCCCTGCTCACCTATTTCCATTTTTGGAAACGGTCTCTTTTATACACTTACTTCAATTAATGACATGTGAATAACCAATTAAAAAGCTCAGAATGCCCCCCTAGTAGCTTTCTCAACATTTTCATGTGCTAGGATGCCATCTCGTTATTTCAAACCAAGATTTCAAGGAGATAGGTTGTGTCTTTAGTCTGTTTGAAATTTCATATTTTTTTAGACTCAAGTACAGCTTAGTTACTAAGCTTGATAAATTCTAGTGGAAATCTATGGTATTGATATAGTAATTTATGATTTTTTGGTTATTCAACTGTATGTATAAAAACCTAAAAAATTATTTCATTTCATATCCTCAATGTGCAAAAATTGAAAAGACTTAGCAACCGAGTACAAAGGTCATAACTAGAAGAGATAATTGTTTGCTGTACTTCGTTATTTACTGTTCTATGTTTAAGAACTTATTTTCTAAAGAGTAATAATCTATATACATATATAATGTATAATAATTGAAATGTGACTGTATTTTACAAAACAATATTCTACTAAAACACGGCCAAGACAGGTCACTTTGTAAAAACTAAAGGTCAGTTTTATATTATTGGATACAGTTACATGAAAATAACTGTGCCACATCATTGTAACTTCTGTATTGTTAGCCAGGCATGGCTGAAAGATCAATATATAAAAATAATAAATATATATAAATGTATAATGTTATAAGATTTAAGCTATTTAGTCTAAACATTTATGTTTCCATGTTATAGTTTGTTGTCATTCTAAAATGAAATAGGCATAATTTATATTTATTTCCTAATTTGTTTGGTGGTTACAAGATCAGTCAAATCTACCAAACTTGTACAGAGATTTGTTAGTGAAAATAACATAGAATATAACGTTTTTTATTAAGAAACATTTGATAACTATCTGGACATTATAAAGATATCGCATGTGAAATTTGAAAAGTTTTCAATACATAAAAGTATTTTTAATCTTAAAATGAAAATTATTTTGCATGTTGGATAGGCAAAAAGGAAAAAAGGCATGAGAAAAACATTGCTTAACAAACCTTAAGACTTAATAAAGAAAATTGATATTATGCATATGAAAGCATTGAAAAGTTTACTGATAATCTGCCAAATTTCTTTAACATACGCTTACAAGTTTAAAAGTTTAGCATGAAAACTGTCACAAGCACAAAATGGTTAAAAGGTTGATCCCAAGAACCGAGCCCGTGCTGAAAGAGTTAAAGCAGTGTACAAACTAGAATATAAATATGTTTCAAACTACTTTAGAGAGACTGACATTATGTAGCTACATAGATTAACAAAACATAAGCATGATATCCAACCTAGAAAAATCAGTTATAGTGACCCTTGAATGTGAATCTCGCCATGATATTCAGCAGAGTAAAACCAGAATTTTCCTACTTGAAAAAAATGGTTCACCACAAAAAAATAGAAACAGGTACTGATGATTCAGAAGCTGAAGAGTTGGATCCAGGGACCTGGGAAACTGTAATATCAATCAATCTTTCACAGATTATATTCTAAAGTAATTATTATCATAAATATTATTCCTTTTAAGTTGTATTTTTAACAAATATTACCTTGCTATTTTTTCAGTTTTTTGTTCATTTTCGATATATTTATTTCAGTTATTCTGTTATTATAATGCATGTTGCTGGTATTGTTGATTATTACTTTGTCTAATTGTGTCAATAAGATGTATGTACGTTCTGAATCTTTTATGGTTATTTAAATTTTTATTCAGTTTAGCCCGGCAATAGCTACAGAACAATGGCTGAAAGATGAGTAAAATGTGTTATCATCTATCCATTAAATTATTTCTCACCCACCTTATAAGCCTCAATCAAAAAATATATAAAATCAACATATTTACTTTATAAATATTATTTATTTTTTTCCATTTTCATGTAAATCAATTGTAATTAAAAAATACACTGTTTTAGAATTTTTTAAATCAGAAACGACTGAACTACAGTGTAGTGACATTTTAACTTTACAGGTATAATAAAAAAGATATTGTTAAAATTTAATCCAAATTTGAATACTGTAATTTTATTTTGCTGTCAGTTTATACCTAATATGTGTAAAATAGGAAAATATCTTTAATTTGCACTTTTTAGTATAAGTTCCTGAATAAGTGCCTACTAATGACTCAGTGGTAAGTCTGAGAACTGGTAACATTAAAAATTGTATTTCAATACCCATGATTGGCAGAGCACAGATAACCCATTGTTTATTTTTTTACTTAACAACAAAGAAATATTAATGAACTTGGTTAAAATTTTGTTATTGGCAAAAGACTAATGTTTGTTTAAAAAAAAGATTTTACAAGAAAAGAATTAAAATCTTAAGTTTGGTGAACTGACACCTAGTAAAAATTATTGTAAGTAATGAATTTGAAATTTAGAATTTTTATGCAGTATTTCTGCAGAGTCTTAGAGGATTTAAACTGACTTATTTTTTCCTACAGTGTATATGGGGTTTTAGGATACCAGCCTCAAGAACTTTTAGGAAAAACTTGTTTTGACTTTTTCCATCCTGAGGACCAGACCCATATGAAAGAAAGTTTTGAACAAGGTATTGTCGACAGGTTAATTATAAAGCAGTACATTTCTTTCAAAGCATGGTAGTCTTTATTTTCAGGAGTAAATGACTTTTACTAAATCATGTAAAATAAATAAAAAAGAAAGAAACCATTTGGTGATCCAGCGTGTTGTTTTTATAATTCATCAAGTTACTGAGCAACTGTTAGTCAAGATCACCTAGGAAAGTCATGCTCACTCAAAGATCATTCAATGAGACAAATGTTTGTTAGCTTAACTATTTAGTCACAATTTCTCTCACACCTTTACTATCCTAGTAGGAAAACATAATTCCAGTTTATTGTTGACTTGAAACTTATCTTTGTTTTTTTTCAAAAGTGATTTGCAAGAATTTGCTGCACTCATCCAAAAATCAATGCAGACAATCAATATTTTGATACTGAAATTTAATCTCAGATTTATGGTAAATCACAAGATACATAATTTATATGGTCTAAAAATAAAATTCATAAAATTGTTTCTGCAAATTACAAAAAAAGGGTCAGTTTTGTAGATGTAAACTGTAAACAGCTTTTAACGTAACATGATGTCGGTTATCTTTCAGGAAGTATGTGTTTTTTGTTTTATGTATATTACACTAATAAATTGTTTGCAAGAAAGCATAAACAAACATTTAAAAACTAATTTTTGTTAAGTGTTTTAAACATTGAACTGCCAATTATATGATTACAAATGTTACAGAAGGTTAGATATGTTATATGAAAACAATTTTGAATATGCAAATTAACAAGTGTTTCATAGGTAGTGTGATGCAACTGATAATTGATCGCCTTTGGAAAGGGTGTGAAACAGCCCTTTGTGACACAAAATATTCTTACTCTCAAGCTATAAAAAGGTATTCAGATCACGAATTTAGAATTTCCAAGATGGGGATATCCATTGTACTTAATGACATAGAAAAACAAAGATATATGGATCAATTAGGAAAACTAGGACCATTCATAAAGAGACTTGTAACAAGTTCTATCCCAGTCATGATAAACAAAGTACTCAACCATGTAGCAGGTAAGAATCCATTAACACAAAGATCAGTAGTAAAATCTGTCTACATGCTCCAGACACCAGTAAATAGCATAATCAAAAAGGATCTCTGCCTTAGTATGGAGCCTTTTGAAATGGAAATTACTCTGGAGGGCTATTATCAAGATTCACATTTTTCAGATAATGACTTCTTGAGGTTTCAAAATCATATGACATACTCAACTTTCAAATATAAATGTACTCAGAAATGGTTACACCAATTATACAAACCTTTTATCAAATCTTCAGATATTTGTGTTAATAAACACACATCAAAAGATGTAGAATGTGATAAAGGATTGTGAATGTATGCCATTAATATTAATGATAAACAAGATGTTAAGCTGAAAGCATTTGCAAATGTTTTTCAGTTTGATTTCAAATTATGAAATAAATTTTTTATTTGCTTGTCTTTAATGTTTAACATTCATAAGAAAATAAAATTGAATAATATTTATGTTTAATTTGAATTTATTATTATTATTATTAAGATATAGATCTAAAAATGTTCTTGATATAAAAAACAGATATTTTTAAAATGTTTGAAAGAGACAGCAGTTTAGAATACTTGTGAGAAAACATATTCAATTTATGAATACTGATGGTTTATTTTTTGTTTGTAGTATTAAAACTGAAAGGCCAGGTTATGTCTGTCATGTATCGTTTCCGTGGGAAGAATAGGGAGTGGATATGGCTTCGTACAAGCAGTTTTGCATTCCTTAACCCGTACACTAATGATGTAGAATATATAGTGTGTACCAATTCATCTGCCAAGTAAGAACTTTTCATGTTCCTTTATATTTAACAAGTTAATTGAAAATACACTGTAAGAACAGTATGTTTGCAAAGTCATGACTCATTTATATTCTCTCAATAGTAGGATCTGTGTACTTAACAGTAGCAAATTTTATGAAATTGAAAAGTCTTCCTGTTTGTTTCTAAAAACCCTTTTGTGTAATACCTCTAGAGTAGCAAGCTAAAGAGAACATCGTAATCATCATGTTTGGTATCAGTTTAAGAGTGAAATATATGTTTGTATATGTCTGGCAAACAGATTTGAAATTATTGAGGGTTCATGGGTGATATAACCCATGATGCATAATATGTCAAGTTTACATTTTATTTGTCTGTATTAAATGAGTCTAATGATTTGTGTCCTTTAAAGCTGTATCCAAACATTTTTTATCATTGGGATTGCAACTGCACCCCCTAGTGTCCACCACTGCTGCCAAATAGGAACTTTTTTTACAATCCCTCATCAGAAACAGAATGAGAATGTATTGTGTTTATTAGTGTGTTTGCTAAATAAGATTATATTTACTCAATGTAGAAAATTAAAGAGTGAATTTTATGTACCAATACACTGGCCAAATACGAACCTTTTCATATTCTAAAAACAATAACATGTTAAAAAGTGCAATGTGTGTACCATTATTTCTGTCAAGTACTACTAACTTATTTTGTGTTCCATTTACTATTAACAATTTAAAATAAAAGTTATGCATATGTGATAAAACTCCTTTTCATTTTTAAGTGAACATTAATAGCTGATCTTTTACATATTCATCAGATTCTCATTGTATTACTTTGTTTCAGGAGCCTACATCATCAGCAACCAGATGTCAACACCCCAGTAAATGAAGGTCCCACTAGTGCTGCATCATCTGTAAGTGCAGATCCAACTATGGGCCAATATCCAGGCCACTCCTTGCCACCTGGTGGCATGATGCCATCCCAAGGAAAGCCAGAAGGTCTAGACTACAGTATGCAACGTTCAGGGGAAATCTATCCCATGATTCCTAGGGCACATATACAAGGTAACTAATTAGCATGTGTAAACCTAGACTACTAACTTTACTTGGTGAAGTAAGTTGTAGTATGCAAATGTAAATGTAAAGATTTAATGTCTTAAGAATTTGTAATTTGTTAAATGAAAAAAGGCAGGTGTGTTAAATGCAGATCTTGACTTCCTTGACTATAAAGAAAAAATCTTGGATTCAACATCTTTTCATAACCAGGCATTATATGCCCAAGATATCTTCAGTATTTTAAAACCATCACATGGAATCAGAAAACTTTCTGGAAACTTAAAAACATTTAAAACCTCTGTAGGCATTATAATCCAGTTTCAGTTATTTATGTATTCGATTAAATTTCAAACAATTAATTTTAAAGTAATAAAAAAACCTATTTGATATCATTTTATGAGATGTAGCTAAATGTAGTTTATATCTTTCAAAGTGTATTTTTATATTCTTTCAAGTTTTGACTCCCAGTAAACCTCCATAAATGTTGCATAATTTTTATTAATTGCCAAAACTGTATAATTTAAGTTAAATTTGTAATTAAGGACATCATAAATATGTTTATATACCATTTTTGGACTCCTTAAACTCTTTGAAGATATTTGGCATGTCAGATACCTTCACCACACACAGTTTTATATGTATATATATAATGCATTGTGAACAGAGGAACAAGTGAAAAATGGATTCACTAGGTCATGAGAAATAAAAATTGTATAGATAATTATAAAGTTTTGTTATATATACCACACTGTCATAATGTAAAAGGGATACCCAGTTAAAATATGTTGATATTTATCTGCACATTATACAGCTTGTGTACTGTTGACATATACTATAGGTTCTCAAGGACTGCAAGAGCGACGTCCTGGTTCTGGACAGGCAATGTATGGGAGTTATGACCCTTTACAACAGCCTCATTCCAGCATGAACTATCCAAGTGCCAGTCTCTCAGGAGCAATTGTTCAACAACCTTTATCCAGCACTGGAGGCATATTAACTCGTATGGGCAAACAGTCTCCAGCCACTTCAGACTCTTCTCCACAATCGGCTTGGCCACATCGGCATGTAATTCAGGTGATAACTTGTTTATTTCTTGTTTAGTTATTTTACTGTTTCCTTCTTTCTGTTCAGATAATGCATTTTATCTATGAACCTTATTCAGCTGTGTTACAGGCATATTTACAGCTTTCTTAAGTTTTCTTAGTCTGCCACCTTACAGACATATTTGCAAGTATCCTGTTTTTCAATCTCTCCTTAACTAGCTGTATTATATGTGTGTTATAAGCTATCTTAAGCTATCCTTTCTTACCTCTTAAATCTTCCTGTTCCATGATGTTAAGTACTAATCCTTTACCAAGATTTTCCTAGCTCATCATGTAATAATTAAACTTAGAATACTTCCACAACAAAAATTACAATTCAAGGAACTCAGTAATTCAATAACTTTTGGAAGTTAGATATTTCTTCTTTTTTTTTTTCGGAACTGAATTTGGAATGAGCAAGAAGTGTGAAAACTATAGTGATCATTGGTAACATCATTGGTATGATAATCCTCCTAAACAACATAACAATATGGAAACAATTAGGTTGGTTTTGAAAAGGAATGTTGGAGGTGCTGTATCTACTTCCAGTGTACACTGAGTGGTTACAAGTAAATAGACACCTAACTTTTCGTCACTTAACTGATTTATGCTAACTAATTTGTGTTCACAGAGCACTATATAAATGAAAGTGGTTCGCACACTAATTATCTTGTGCTACAACATGCCTAGAACTCAAGGTTCTCTCGAATTGTCAGATTTTGTTAGAGGAAGGATAGTTGGTCAAGCAGATGGTGGAATAATTCAGCGACAAATTTTGCAGAATTTGGGAATCTCGCATTCGACAGTCAACAGAATCATTGTGCAGTTCAGGAAACACGGCAAGGAAACAACTGAGCAGCGTCCAGGTCGTCCTGGTCCATGAGAGAGGACAAAAAGTTCTGTCAAGAGGAGCATGGAAATGGATCCCAGATTAACGACTGCAGAAGTGGCCAAAGTTGGTGGGATGAGCCCGAAATCTGTTCAACGGATTCTCCACAGATTGGGTTATTGTTGCAGAGCAGCTTGACAGAAGCCCTTATT
>NW_013666063.1:40548-44801 GCF_000517525.1 Limulus polyphemus | reverse complement strand
AACTCCACGAAGCGAAAGGAAGATCTACTAGATATTAATTAGATTATAAATATATCAATTCATGTGAATATGACTGGATGGATTAACGAGATTCCCACTGTCCCTATCTGTTATCTAGCGAAACCAAAGCCAAGGGAACTTATAATGCTGTTTGTATAATTGATCTGCTGCCACATGTAGGTAATAGATGTGTTTGAGGTAAAAAGCCCCAACTCTTCAAAAGTAAGTTTAACTAAGTCACAGTATACTCTGTGTGATAGATGGCTTGTTTGGAATTTCATGCAAAGTTACACGAGAGCTATCTGCATGTGATACATGGCAATCCAATTTAATTTTTTCTGAAAAGGTGGTGTCTATTTACTTGTGACCATGCTGTGTATATGTAGATGTGCAAAACAATAGTAAAAGAGTGTAAAACTGTAGGGAAGTTATTTAAAAAAAAGAAATTTCAAAGGTAACCTTGGAACTAAGTTTTGTGTCAAAGAACATGATATATATAGATGATGAAAAACTGTATTGACAGTAATAATAAAAATATATATTAATGGTATAAAAATTAAGTTATTAAAAAGATGTTTTAATCTCAGGTAGATAGAAGATAAAAATGACTTATTATGCTTTGTATGTGAGTTAAAGCAAATGAATTATTTTGTTATTACAAACAAATTAAATAAAATATCAGAGACCACTGATTTTGGAATTAGTTTCTTGTCATAAAGGTGATGACCAGTATTCAAAGAGGAAATTCAATTAGCTACTTTCATCTCTGTGTCTATTTTAGATTTAGACCCTGTGTCAATACCCAAGAGAAACAATGTCATTCAAGTTGAAACTTTGGGCAAAAAGGAGAATGTCTTTTTCTTTTTGTGTATGTGTAAGAATATTAATGTTTTTTTCAGACATTCTTATGATTGTTTGGAGTTGTTGAATTAATAGTCCTATTATGATAAAATTTATGAGATCTGATGATCATAGTAAGCATTCTGAGAGCATTGGACTCAAGAAATGTTGATATCCATCTGACTGTTTTGATAAATATTTTAGAAATCAGTAGACACAATATCATTGTCACATTTTCATATTTTTTTCTAGTTTAATATATATGTTAAGTATTTCTTTCATTTTGTGTAATTCTTTATTCCTTGTAACATTTTTACAACTTAGCATAATGAAACTATATTTTATTGTTACTGTATTATAGCCTGGATCAGAACCTTTTAGCCAAGGATACACCCACATGAGCCCACCTTCTCGAAGTCCATCTGGACCAACTTACACCCAGCTCAGTTCAGCTCCTGGATCAAGAGGTATCAAGATTTTTGTACACTGAAATGTTAAATATGAAATTGCTGTTTCATTATGTAAAGATTGTCTGGGAAAAAGACAGTAAATAAATGATTAACCATGGTAAACATATTCTTGACAAATGTGATAATCTGCTAAATCTCTTGAAAACTGTTAAATGTGGGCAAAGCATAATGGAGTGTATAATGCCTCAGTTAATTTTATTTTTACTTCTCAATCTCATTTGTTGTTTTTGTAGTTGCAATGTGTTTGTTCTTTTGAAAGTTTTACTTCTAAACCACTAGATCTTTGTTTTATTATTAAGATTAATTCAATGTTTGATATATTTTTACTGAAAAGGTGA
Organism: Limulus polyphemus; assembly: GCF_000517525.1. Taxonomy (NCBI): domain Eukaryota; kingdom Metazoa; phylum Arthropoda; class Merostomata; order Xiphosura; family Limulidae; genus Limulus; species Limulus polyphemus. Next base: position 43,153 of record NW_013666063.1, on the reverse strand, counting down.
GAGAGAGAGAGACAAAAATTTAACAAAACTGTAAAACATTTGTCAACATAAGCCATTTCTCACATAAATTTAATAAGTCAACTTAATCCGCTTACTACCAAAATAAATTATGTATACCTTTCTTCATTTTAATACATGGAAAGAGTAATCTAATTATTACTTTTTAATTAATTATTATAAAGCACTAGACCAAAATGTACCTATATTAGCAAAAAGTGTAACTTAATACAAAAATTCTGAATACATAATGTACTCATGCCAATAATCATAGTGTTAAATGTTCTTGTTTCTTAATCCTGTAAAGCAGGAATGTGGACTCAATGGCAAGGAAATGCAGCACCTGAAACACCAGTTTCCTCTACTGCAGGGAGCCACCAACCAGGGCCAGGTAGTGGCAGTGGAGCTCCACAACAAGAACTGAGTGATATGCTTCAAATGCTTGATCAGTCAGGAACAACATCCTTTGAAGATCTTACCATGTTTAATACTTTTTCAGAGTGATGCTTACATTTCATCTCTATCCGTGATGCACTAAGTTTATAAACTTGTTCTCTTGTACCTACCGTTGTTGTTGTTGTCTTCATTCAGTAGAAAACCAGCTTAATGTTTGTTTCAGTATGTATGATATCATGATGTACATAGTTCATCAGTTTTTAGAAACAATTTTATAAACTTCTCTAAAGAAGCACATATCATGTCTCGTTTTTTGTTTAGCAGCTGAAATTTATTCCTGTCTTCTGTTGTTGTTGTTTATCCAGTTCCAAAAAAAATAATCTACTATAATAAGGATCCCATGAAAATCCCTGTTTTTTTTATTACCATATGTAAGCAACCTTAAAATGCTGACCTTGATAGTATAACCCCAAAACTACATATAACAGGAAACCACATCTATTGACATGAATCACTAGTTTCAATTTCTTTATGTATTATATATACAGATACCTTTAAATAGTGCCATCAGACTTGAAAATAATGTTCAACTTTCTTAATGGAAATATACTTACACTTGACATGAAAAAAAAAAGTAATGTTGACTGTTTAGTCTTTTTTCCTTGTTTTTTTACTGATATGTACACAGTACGAATGAGGTTCAACATTATACTTAAATAGTTTCTTGCAAGTAATTTTGATTTCTGTTTGGCTCAGTAGGTTATTTTAAGTTCCTAGATATCAAAAAATATCATATTTTTCTAATTTAGTATTAAATATGCTACTGTATTTTCAAGGGGATCTTGAATACCATTTCAGATTATGAAGTATTTAATAGCAAAATTGTTTGTAATCTCACTGGTTAAGATTCTTGATGAAGTGAAAATCAAATCTGTGTAAAGCTAAGTCCATCAACCTAGTTAACCCAACTGTTAGGACTTCAATTCTGTCAAGTTAAGAATATAATTTTTTTTTTCTGTTTTACTTGCATTTCACTATATGTGATATTGCCAGAAAATGTTTAACAGCTGTTTCTGCATTTTGTTTATAAAATAGAGTAAAACATCAGTTATTTAATTTTGGTGGAGCTCATGCTCTGTTCAAATTAGTAAATTAGGTCCTGGAAAATCGTGATTTTTTTTTTCTTTACATTAGCTTGTGCAAACCATGTTATTGGTACTAATGTGTTTTAGAAAACAAAATAAAAGTAATTAGGTCATTGTTAGTCAAAACTTGACTGAACTGTATGTGGAAATTAAATCTGTATATTTGATACAAACTTTTTTCAAAAGTATATTTGCAAATAATCTGCTTAAAACCATTTTATGTTATTAGACATTAAAACTACTACATGTATTAACTAAACAAAGTATTCAACTTTTTACTAACTTAGTATCCTTGTTGTAAAACAACATTTAAAACTATAATGAGAAAAGTGGCAAAAATATAAAATTTATGAATCGGATATTCCATGCTATAATTTTATGTTTATTACTTGATGTTTTTTAACATAATTTTTTTAACTTGTGCCATACTGCATTGCATTTCAAATTGCAATGAAAAGATACTTTGCTGTCTTATTGAACTAATCAACTGTGGTACACTTTGTGACACTGAACTACTCAAATTCTTTTCATATCTTAAAGCACTGTAGCAAAGAATCTGAATAGTTCACTGTTGTTGTTATTTACATAAATGTTAATATCCTTTCTCCTGTAAGTGTCATAACCTGTATTAAAACAGCTTAAATTTTGACTTCTAAAATAGAGACAGTTTATTAGTGCAATGATTAAACTTGAAAAGAAGTAAGAAGTGAAGATTGTTTAAGAAAATTAATCTTTGTGACATTTTATACTGCTAAAAAAAATGTCAGTATAATGTTCAAAAGAATCCTCTTTGTGATATACTTTTTATCATTTTTACAGAAAAAGGACTGGGACTTTTTTTTTTTATTGATAAGATATGCACAAGGATTTAAAAAGTAGTAACTTCTATGTTCTGGACTGAAATGAATCTGCTTTACTGAAGTTGTTTAGTGATGATATCTGTAAAGTTATATATATATATATATATATATATATATATATATCTGTGTGTAGTATTAATTTGGTGGGTAGTATTGTAGTTCGGTAGTAAAACTTTTACCCATTCTTAGTAATTGTAGTAAAACTGT
>NW_013666063.1:23486-40527 GCF_000517525.1 Limulus polyphemus | reverse complement strand
AAAAGTTAAAGTTAACTTACTTATAGTTCGTGTACGAGAAGTAGTATACTGCTCTACTAGTAGTTAGTTAGTAGTAGTAGTATATATAGTAAGTATATATATATATATATATATATATATATATATATCTGTGTGTGTATAATTTTGTGGGTGATTTGATGGTGAAAATTTACCCATCTTGAATGTGAAAACTGCTGTATTGAAACTAGCAGATACCATTCAGAAAGCATTTTGAATGCAAGTATTGTATGTACAACATAATTTCATAGAAAATCAGTTACATTCTATACACACATATATATACATATTCAGGATATTTGTATGTTATGTACTTCAAGTATAGTGTTTTTAGTTGTGTGTCGTTTAAAGATAACTTTGGATAAGAAGTGCTTTATTTTCTGAGAAAAGCATTCAATAAACTGCTTTCAATTTTCTTATTGCCATAAATTTCTGTTAACTTGTAGTAAAAGGTTGATGGATGTTATAATATTTTATCATTATATAGTACTTGGTATTTTCATAAATACTATTACACCAGTTTAAAAAACAACAACATGATATTAACATAGCCCACATTTTTGAAGGTTTGATTTACAACACACTCACCTCCTCATTTTCTTCCAAAATATAAATAATTCATACAAAATTTTATCCATATTAAATAACGGGTTGCATAAGTTAGTTGAAATTTTACCTTTTAATTCGTGCAATATCTGAATATTTTAGAATGTTTCAAAATATTATAAATGTTCCAAAGTTGAATTCTAGCACTGCAGAGGCTTCAACTTCTGCTGTAGCACATTTGCTGGAAAAGTGGAGGAGCCCCCCAGTGGCACAGCAGTATGTCTGCAGATTTACAACGCTAGAAACCGGGTTTCTATACCCGTGGTGGGCAGAGCACAGATAATCCATTGTGTAGCTTTGTACTTAATTACAAACAAACAAACCCGTGGTGGGCAGAGCACAGATAATCCATTGTGTAGCCTTGTACTTATCTTCAAAACAAACAAACAAGACTGGTGAGTCATTGATCATGTAAAGGCAGTTTGCTTTGACACAACGGGCAAGCAACACTAATAAAAGAAATCGAGCATGTGTGGTGTTATAACAAAGGTTAAACAAGAATATTCTGTATTTCGTATGCCTGCATCTTATCTTAGAACTTGCCCTCTCCTGTTTTCAAAGACATTATTAGGCTTTTCTCTGGTCCAGATATTGAAATTTTCAATCAGTTCCAGCAATATTAAGAATACCTGAACCAGTCCATTTAAGAAACTGCAGCTGACCAGGATGAAGTAGCAGAAGCCGTAGATGAAGATAAGGACAGTGTCTTTAAGTCGTACACTCAATCCTATTTTGGCCTCTCCTCCTTTTTTCACACATAAGGTGTTTTTTTATTAGGTAAATATACACTGGTGACTTGATTATCCTCGCTGATTCGAGGAAAGCAAAAAATCGCGGACAACAGCGGATAATCAAGGCAGTAGTGTATCTCACTAGTTAGCCCATTGTATAATCTAAATAAAAAATTCAATGTATTTAAGTTCATTGTTTTAAAATTATAATATTTTATTGTCGTTTAATCACATTTTCATGAAAGATTATAAAAATCATCCTAATCATAAAATATTAAGTGTCAGTCACACTCGTTTTTTCCGAATTTCATGAGTTATACAAGTCCAATTCCACATTGTTTCCTATAATATTTCCTGTTTTTAGATAAATTTAATCGCTTACATAGTTGTAAGTTGTTCCTAAATTTGGCACTCTTTCTGCTATAGACATGGAAGTGGATTCGCACCTTATTAGCGCTTGTGAAAAATGTCAAAACTTAGGGCAAATCTACGCTTGGAAATTATGACGAAAAATAGTTTGTTAAAATAGACTGAAGATACCAATTATCTGTAGGGAAAAGGACAATGAGTAAGTGGGCGACAACACAACCTGAACATGCATCTATGGTTAAAGGACTTCAGCTGAAGTTGAGTGAAATCTTTAAAAAATCTTAATGTTTTTTGTATACTATGTTTTTTAATCAAAAATATGTATTCCTGTCTTAACAGTTAAAAATATAAGAGGCAAGGCTTAGGCTTGAACCAACCAACTTACGATTTGAGCACACTCCAGATTATGCACGCGAAAACTCTAGATATTATCCACCACCTGAACTTTTGTAGCCAAAATTAATTTCTGAGCAACAATTTCTCCAAAATTTTTAAATTATTGTCTAGAATTGTAATAGCACAATTATTTTGGGGAAAAGAAAAAAACCGCGGATAATCTAGGCACTAGTGTAGCCCCCACTGCCTGGTACACACATTAGTGGAGTTAGGTTAGGTACGCCTGTCTGTTCCTAGATCTGAAAATATTTGTCGATGCCTGTGTTATTGATATGATAGGCATCTATGGTGTCTCAATGAGGAACTCATTGTTTTGGGATTCTTTGATTCAGCTGTATCCACAGAGACAAAACGAGAAATGGTAAAGTCACTAAATGAGAAGGAAGGCGTGGATGAACCTCCAAAGTGCATCCAGTTGAACATCAGGAAGATTGAGAACATGTCAACTGAAGATTTTGTCACAAAGAATATAACACACTTCTTCAGGTGCCTCAAAACTCCATCTGTATTTCTGGGATTATGGCCACAAGCCATTGGACCTCAGAGAGGCACTACAGACAGTTCATCACTTGAATGTGGTAAATAACAATTCCGTGAAAGATGTAGCTTTTATTGAAGAGTGTAATGTCATCAATCCAAAGAAAGAAGAACAGAAAAAAATCTTTCTTCAAATCGTACAAGGTCATAGAAGATGCCTTCCTAACAACAGAAATGCAAAAGTGACTAACCACACCAAAATCATATAATTATACTGTTGTACATGCAATAAGATAATAATGCACTTGAAATAAATCATTTATAATACATAACAAATATGTTTTTATATCACATAATACATATGATACCACGCCAATGAAGTCTAGAACTTCAACCTCATTGGGAAACCTCTAAATATGGTTCAAAATGGATGAAGATTGACATTTAATGCTTTTTTGTACACTGGAACAAAATTAGGTGAGAGCTTTGGAATATTTAACTTGAAATTTTATCTGCAAATAAGGGCCACCCTAATATAAATATACAAGGTGGAGCAAAAGTGACTATTTACGGTAGTTGTGTTTAGAACATGGTTTAATTTCTATTGACTTACTCTAAAACAAACAATTAACTTGATTTTTAGTTGTCTTCAAAATATTTTAGTACCAACAATATAGTAACTTTTGTCTCATCCTGTATATAAAATCACAACCTGCAGGCAGAGACATATTAATAGGTTGTCTTAGTTATGATCAAAGACTGAAACTGATTATACAAATAACAGTGCATTCTTGTGTAAACTTATTAAATGCAAATTACAATCTTGTTTTGATTTTTTAAGTAATTTGATTTATAACTTCTGATGATCATGCTGTCCATGCCCATTACAATAATTTTTTTCACTCAATTGCTGTAAATGAATGGAGGTCATTTGAAGTAAATTATTAAAAGAACTAGCAAAATTAGATTGTAGGTTTTGTTGTAATGAACGAAATTTTAGAAACTTCATTGAAGAATCTTGAAATGAAGCCTTTGATTCTTCATTTGCTTTCCAACTTCTTTAACTTGATTTTCATTTGAAATAATTTTCCTTCCACTGTCTTAAACACGGATGGTTCTTTTTTTTTTTCATTAGATATTTCAGGAAAAAACAGTGCTAGATTTTCCTCGTTATTCTACAACAAGATTTTTCCAAACAAGATTAGTGTGAAATGGAGCTCACTTATGTCTTTGCATAAAATTAAGACGTTTTCCACCTTTTCTTAAAACATTTTCCTTATTCATATAAATTATTTAGTGCTGATAATTACACTTACTCCTTAGTGAAAATTAAATGTATTTATATTTTCATTCTTTTGAGTAATATAGATTTACTTAAATATCAACCCCAAATTGGTAAACAATCGGATGTAGCTTTATTCATAACCTCTTTCCAATCTGACATCAAACAACCCATTTCACAGATTGATTATTCAGAAAAATAACTTGTGCGAGAAAAAGCTGCGACTTTATTTCAAAAGCTCGTAGATAACTAAAGAATTTAAGTCACTTTCACCAGATACATTATTTTTACAGAAATAAAGTAGGCTGTGTACTTTCTTCTTCTATTAACTCTATAAATCCTAGCGGACATGTCTGATAACATATATATATACCTCTTTGGCTGAAAACTAATTCAAATCATGTTATTATCCATCTTTTATAAATAGACCGGAAATTTTATAAGGTATGATGATAATTATTAGGACATCATGAAAATAATTTTAGCAGAATGTGCAAAAAATTATGGATTTAAAAAGTTAAAACACCTCCATGAAAATATTCATCCCACTACTACATGTTAATTAAATCATTTTTAATTCACTAGTGTGTCCTTTTCATAGCAAATCAATAACCTTTCTATAGTGAGTAAACTATTTCAAGAAAAAATATTAACTTTTATACAAAGCACAACTGTTAATAATAATTTTATATACATGAATATGTGATGTTTGAGTTGTTTTTAACTCGCCACAATAAACGAAAGTTTATATAGAATTTTAAGAATATGGATCATTTATGCTAGAAATTTTCTTTTAATTATTTAGCAGACAAGCTGTCTAAAATACTAACAATACACATGAAAGCACAATATAACAACTGATTCATCTCTTGTCACTGAATTATATAAGCACAGGCAATGAGTTTTCTTTTTCCTGGGAGAGGCGTACTCGAGCCTATGTATACCGGTATTGTGGAAACCGGTATAACTGAGTGACAAGTTGTGAATGGAATGATATTCTGTTTCAGTTAGAACTGGGACAAAGATGACTGTGTAGTCTGTCTCAGCCCCTTCTCACAGGAAAATACCTACAAGTGTATGTATAAGGAGGCATGATGTCAGAAGATACCATGAACTATAACAAATTAAAGGTAGCCTTGCTGAAACGCTAAGAACTTACCGATGAAGATTTTGTCGGAAGTTCAAAGAAGTCAAACCTGACACTGGAGAAACTGTATTTCAGTTTGTGGCACGTCTGTAGCGATACTTTACGAGATGGACTGACATGGCCAAGTGTGAAAACAGTTTTGAAGAACTGGCAGACCTATAAATACGTGAACAGTTCATGATCACGTGCTCCACTGAGATGTCACTGTTCCTAAAAGAAAGAGCACAGAAAGGCGTGGACGAGATGATCAAGCTGGTAGAACAGTATATAGAAGCCCATGGAGGGAACGTAACTAGCAAGTCCAAGAATAACCAATTAAAGTCTAAACCAAGGATGGATGACCAGAAGCAGGATGCCACTAAAGGTGAAAATATGTTAAGAGACAAAAGGGAGAAGAGACACTATGTTTGATATAAAATGGGGCACATAGCGAGTGAGTGCAAGTCTGTCACCAACAAACAACAGCAGACATTTCAACATAAAACAGCTGTAGCTACCTAAAAAGATGGTGCTGGTAATAAACAAGAAAAGAGTGACTGCCACTATGGGTGCTACTGCCAGAAGAAACAGAATGAAGACAACTCGTCAGCTTCACCATAAGAAGGAAGTGCTATCACCATGACTAAACAGTGCATGACTGATGATCAGCTCAAGTAAGAAAACGAGCCAACAGTGCCAGTGGTGATCAGAGCATGTGACAAACACTGATAAATGCCAACAAACCACAACATGCCAGTAGTGAAGGCTATGTAGGAACAAGGAAGTGAAAATCGTACGAGACACTGAGTGCAGCAGTGAGAACCAGTTCAGTATCTGACGACCAGATGATAAGCAAGGTACATCTGTGTGTGCTGATTGATCGTAGAGTGAGAAAGTTTCCCATAGCAAGAATAAAGGTGAATACTCCATATAACATGGGAGACCTTGAGGCCATGTGTATGAAGGCACCCATCTATAACTTGTTGATTGACAATATACCAACCAGTAGAAGTTTGGAAGAACCTGACAGAAAAGAGACTGATGAGACATCTGCAACGACCACAAGAGCAAAAGAAAAGAAAAGCAAGCAAGACATCAAGCCCCTGCAAGTCTCGAAAGATGACATCCCGAATGTAGGTCTACTGGAACTAAAGGAAGCACAGAAGGAAGACCCTTTACTGCAGAAACTATGGAACAGTGCCCAGGAGAAAATCGAGCACAAAACAAAGGGAAAAACGACTTACAGAGTAGAGAACTGGAAGGGAGTACTGTACTGGATATATGAAGGCAATTCTACAGAGGAAGTAAAACAGATCATAGTACCAACAGAATACTGGACTCAAGTGATGAAACTGGCTCAGAGTCAATTGTGGGAGAACACCTAGGAGCAAAGAAGATGGCAGACAGAATTACCAACAACTTCCATTGCCCAGAGTAATGAGAAATGTGATCAGATTCTGCAAGTCATATGACAGCTCCCAAAGGACAATACCTAGAGGTAAGGTAGACAAGGTGCCCTGCCTTTCCTGGAAAAAACGTTCAGCACAGTAGCTAAGGACTTGATTGGACCACTAGCATCTATATTCAACAAGGGCAACTGGTACATACTGACATAGTCGACTGTCTGACACATTACCCAGAAGCCATAGCATTCCTGAAGATAGAGATGAAGGGAATAGCAAAAGCTCTCCTGGAAGTGTTCTACAGAGTAGGCTTTCCAAAGAACCCATGCAAGAGGTGTGCAGACTCATCAGCACTAGGCAACTCTTTACCACCCCATATAACCCCAGATGTAATAGAATTTGTGAAAGAGTCAACAGGGTCTTAAAAAGCACGCTAAAGAAGGTGTGCCAAGAGAGGCCACATGATTGGGACAGGTACCTGCAACAGCACTATTTACTTACCAAAGAGTTCCACAAGCGAGTACAAAATTTTCACCATTCGAGTTACTGTATGGAAGAACAGTACGAGGTCTGATGCAGATATTGAAAGAACTGTGGAGAGGAGAAGAGTCAGAAGTGAGTATTACATACCAGTACGTATTAGACCTCAGAAACCGACTGGAGGAGATCTATCAACTCGCTCAAGAAAGTTTGCATGCAGCTCAAAGCAGTCAGAAGGACTTCTAGGACAAGAAAGGATCAACGTTTTAATGTCGAACAGAAAGTCCTGGTTCTGCTGCCCACAGACAACCACAAACTCACCCTGCAGTGGAAAGGACGTTTTGAAGTGCAGGAAGTGGTCAATAGAATGGACTATAAGGTGAAAGTGGAGAGGAAGACCAAGATCTACCACGAGAGTGAAGAATAGCTAATGAGTGCAACTATTGAGGGACAGATGGACATTGCAGGTGTGGCTGTCACAGATGCAGAACCAGAAGATACTGACTGAGTCATAGAAGATGAAGACCTGTTAGACCTAAGACTACTGGGTGGAGATGAGACGTACAAAGACATCACCATAAGTGAAGAACTGACTGGCAAGCAGAAGAAAGAGTTACAAGATCTACTGTGCTTGTATACAATGTCTTCACGGATATACCAGGCAAGACAGACCTTGTGCAACACCATATCAAGACCGTGACCAGGAAGTTAGTCAAGGTTAAAACCTACCAGATGCTCTATGTGATGAGAGATCTGATCAAACAAGAAGTCGATGTAATGTTAGAAGCTAGAATTATTGAGCCTCGAATTCAGCCTACTGATCACCAGTGGTAATCGTGAAGAAGAAGGATGGCTCAAAACGTTTCTGCATAGATTTCTAGAAGCTAAACCTTGTGATGAAGATCGACTGCAAACCTATGGGCAACCCAAAAGCTATCATGGCGAAACTGAACACGGTCAAGTTCTTTTCCTAGATTGACCTCAGTTAAGGTTATTGGCAGATCTCGATGGAAACAGAATCTGAAGAGAAGACAGCTTTGGGACACCTGATGAATGCTAATAGTTCCATAGAATGCCATTTGAGTTATTCAACTCAGCAGTGACATTCAACCACATGATGAGGAAGATGTTACACAAAACCACTGACATCGAATATTATGTGAATGACATTCTGACCCACAGCTGGATGGGAAAAACACCTGAAGAAACTCAGAGAGCTGTTCAGGCGAGTGAGTGCAGCAGTTCTGTTATTTTGTGCTGGACTTTGTTGGACACAAGGTAGGCACCAGATGCACAGCCATGGAAGAGAAGCTGACCCACATACAAGATGCACCAGCTTCAATGACCAAGAAGTAAGTCAGATCCTTCCTGGGTTAGCAGGATACTATAGGAAGTTTATCACAAACTATGCATAAGTCACTGCATCACTGACTGACCTGACCAACCCAACAAGGTTAAGTGGGAATATCCACAGCAGATGGCATTCTAGAAGTTGAAGTAAATGTTAGGAAGTTTGCCAATCCTTAAAATGCCAGATTTCAACAAACCATTCACCGTTCAGGTCGATGCATCAGATATTAGAATTGAAGCAGTACTACTGCAAGAATATGTAGACAGACTGTTTCCCATACTGTACATCAGTGAAAAGCAGTTGAGTAGTGAGATGAAGTACTCTGTGGTTAAATGAGTGTTTGGACATAATATTTGCCATCCAGAAATTCCAGAACTACTTCTATAGAAAGTTCATCATCCAGACTGACCATTAGCTCCTTGCATACATCCAGAGTGCAAAATCGACAGTTGAAGGATCATGAGGTGGGTGTTGTACCTCTAGAACTACCGGTTCCACACTGAAGTCATCAATGTTGGTGCAGGCTGTATGAGTAGACATTTTGCAGGAACTGAAAAGTCTTTGTTTATACTATAAACAAATATTGTAAATGTTTTTCTTGAAGAGGAGCTTATTGTTAGATATACACAACTGTTTCAATTTAACTGTAGCATGAGTGTTAAATTTGGTTATTTTTAGAAGCAATAGTTTATTGCAGGTTTGCTTATATATCACTATTTTTGAATCATACATTGTGTAGTTCAATTGCTGTATTATTACATCATGTTATTAGAATCTTCTACGTTTTCCTCGTTGTTATAATTGAGTGTTATTGCATCATAATATTTCATAGAGTGTGAAATCATTTGAGGCCTCTGTCAGGCTATAAATATGTGCCCAAAATGTAATTCGAGTTCCTTATATATATAGATCTAGGCTACATTATTGTCAGTTTACTCATAAAGAGTGTATAGTGGCGATTTGTAAAGTGAAGTTATCATAGACTGTATTTTAATAATAGAGCAGGAAGTGATAAAAAAAAAGAGAATTATTTAAAGCTCTGGATACAATTTGATAACCAATACTGTAATGAACATTTGTATATCTGTTTCACTTGTTTTAATATATTATTTTAAAACAAGTGGACTGTGTACTGTTTATTTATTATTGAAAATTATCGCCAACAAGCCACAGACACCTACTGTAAAGAATCTGGCCCATACATAAAACCCTGGTAAGGATATTGCCTGTGAAATTTCTCAATTTCTGGACATTAACCAATATATTATGGCAAGCTATAATATTGAATCTCTTTACTAACATTCTTTTGGAAGACACAATAAAAATGTGTCTTGGCAAATTATTTCCCACTAAATATAGCCTGCAGGCTAGGTCAGATATCTTGAGGTTACAGACTCCTCTTATTGAATAAGAATGACATGACACTAGGGTAGTACTAAATACTATGGGCAAATCCAATGTTTCTGGTTAAGTCAGAAATATTGTATTTAAACAGCCTGACATGGTATGTCATGCGAGTTGATTTACATAAAGATAACTCAAGGGAAGAGAATCAATTAGTCAGTCTTGTTTTTATCTCAATGGTTAACATTTTGATTTCCTATCACTAAGCACGGTAGTGTTAGTATGTAGGAATGGATTGAGACAAAAATGGCTGCCACATTCAATCTATTTCTCTATGCTTACAAATAACTGCTAAAATTGAGTAATAGCATTATCTTAGCACCGAACTGCCATTATCAAGTGTTTCACAGCTTGTGAGACTTCTAATATCATTAAATATCATCTGCCAAAACAATTTTAGTAAAAATAAGTAAAGGAAGAATAATCCAAATTAATATTCAAGGTATCAAGTATTTATGCAACTGGGAAATCTGTGTACATGTTATTGATGTACGAGTTTAAAAACACCAGTTAATTAATTAACATTATATAGCAGTCTATATATTTCCAAATTTTCAGTAGGGCTGAGCCTAGCAACCGTGTGTGTGTGTGCGTGTATGTGTGGTATCATACTTCATGGCTTGGGATCTGTATGTCCTCCCCATCTGTATGACCTGAGCATGTGGTGGAGTCAATTGCATGCATATGCAGCAAGTTGGGGTGAAGTTGGAAGGCACGGGTTCTATAAATATCTCCTTAATGTTTGTCCAGCACTCCAGAATACTCGTACCTATCTGGAAGAATCATTCCAGCTTCACTGGCCCCCAAAGTAATCCAAAATTAGAGAAACTAACAAAACAGATATGATATTAATAATATCTACCACCATTGAATAACAAAAACAAAACAAATGTACACAAATGAAAGAGGGAAAACAAGTAACAAAAACAAATTTGCAAAAATTAAATTGGAAGTAGGAATGGTAATGCCAAAAAGTACAAAAAAAAGAGGTAGGGATGAATACACAAAACCATACAAAAATCCCTACATTAGTAGCCAGTAAGTACTGAGTCAAGCTTATGGTTATTAGCCTTAGTCACTGTAAGGCTGTATAGCACTATTGAATTTAAAAGCTTTTATTCAAACCTGAATTCATGTAACTGACAGAAATTCAATATTTAGTTGTAGATAAAAGATATTCTAGGAAAGATTTGGCTACTTATGTAGTGATTTTTGTATAGTTTTGTGCATTCCTTGTTTCTGAACTTTTTGGCATTGCCATCCCTACATCATACTTAATTTTTACACATTTTTTGTATTACTTGTTACACATTGTATTTCAAGGATGGATACATTAGCGAATTGGCTGACACATTAAAATTTACCACCATATGCTGGCATCCTTGTATTGCAAAAGTTAATACAGTATAATGCAAAAACAAAAATTTGGATGATTGTGCATCAATGAAGATAATATTTGGTTTGATTTTCTTCAATTACTACTATAACATAAGACTTGTGAAAAATGGGCTTTCATTTCAATGACCATATTTAGATTTAAATTCAGAATAACCATCACCAGTCTTATGTGAAACTATGTTAAAAACGAGGCAGAACAAAACAGTCATATGCTGTTATGGGATTTTTCATTTATAAGCACATTTCCCAAGATACAGCTTGATAATTGAATTCTATCTCTTCATTCTGTTTTATAAAAACCTGGATATTATCCAAAGTTATTTTATTTAAGTATTATAGTACAGATTTATATATTATACATACAAAATGAAAACAAAATAATAAATTCATGCTATCCATGACCATTCTGCATTTTCCATTGGTTAATCCATTGGCAGATTTTTTCCACATTATCTTCCATGTCATCAGGAGTGTTACTTGGCAATTCATACACTATCTTGTTGTTATAAGATCCTCTGGCCTCATCAATAAGAGTCTGGAAGAACTCACATTGGATGTTATTTTCAAGCTTCTGTCCTCGGTAGCCTCTAAAGAAAAAAATGTATGTTGAAGATGTATATTTTTAGTTTTACATAAAAAAAACAAATTCCACCTTCAAATAAAAATAAGCTTATACAGAAAAAAACATTTGTTTTTATCAGCTTACAAATAGAAACATGCAAAACCAAATGACTGAATGCAAAGAAGCTATAAAAAGCACTTTTTGAATATAAACATTTTTAGTGTGTAATATATAAAAGTTAGTTCTTTAGCTCTCGTATTTGGAAATTTAAAATGATAAATTGAAGATTAATAAACCTTAAATATTTTCATCCAATACTTTTAAATAATTATTTATTAAAAGTAGATGCACATTTTTCTAGTAGGATATCAGACAAATAATAAATGACCAAGATGCAATCTTTTTATCTTCATCATGAACCATATCTTTACATGTCTTGAGGCGGACAATATTTTACACTCAATACATTTATTTTCTTCATGAAAAACCTCAGTACAGAAATTTAGTAGTATCCACTTCAAAACATGAGAACAAATACTGTTAATACAACACAGTGCTTTTCTTCAGGTCATATAAAGGTATACTGGCAAGAAAATACTTAATTTACAAGCAGCTCTGAAAAAATCTTCATTATCTTTACCAAGTTTGTGTGTAGGATAGAGCACATACTAAATATTTGATTTACTGTAGGTCTTTAAATAGTAAGTTTAGTTCAGTTTGATCATTGTACTTACCATTTTTCAGCTTTTTCTCTTTAAAGAAAAACTACCATATAATATACAGGTTAAAAAAACTTAATACTGCAACTGAAAGAACTGAGATTTACCATCATTAAAATTCCATAAAATATATAAATCCACGATATCAGATTAAAAAAATTACCAATAATTTAAATGTAAAATATCTTACTATTAACTGATGATATTTTTAAGTTACCTTCAGAATAAGTTTTTTTTTTTATTCCTGTAAACTCCCAGTGGAGCATAAAGCCGCAACAACACCTCGCCAACGGAAGTTGTTGTTGCAGTTACTTGTAGCAAGTTGTTTCTTACGGGTTTGAGTTGCTAGCCCTGCGCCCAACCCCCCTTCTCATCCTGAACTTGGGACCAGGCAAAGGCGGAGGTTGGCATTTTGGTGTGATGGGGATTCGAACCCGCGACCCTCAGATTACGAGTCAAGCGCCCTAACCACCTGGCCATGCCGGGCCTATCAGAATAAAGTTAATACATTAAAATTTAATACTAATAATACTTGAATCAACATATCCCAGCTTACTTACCTTGCTACAAGTCTATTATATAATGTTGTGCTGTTGGTCCTAAGAATAAAAACAATGTCAAACCAATGTTGAGGAAAGAAGTCACATCCATGATAGTCAATTATTTTTCCACCATCTGCTATTTTATCTTCCAGTTCATTAATCATCTAATTAGATATAAAATGACTGTTATTAAAAGTCATGCTCACTGAATCACACTTGATGGACAATAATAATTTGTTAAGGAATAAGTACTATACACATTCCTACAAAAGACAAGGTTAAATTAATATTTACTACAGGAGTTGGATGGATTTACAAATCCATTATACTTAACTCATTGTATAAAAAAAGTATTGAGAACTAAACATAATTTACACTGTAATGTATTTTAATGAACAACTCAGAATATTAATGCTTTTATACATATGAATAACATTTTTATCAATATATGTATATATATACATTATCAAATTTAATGCCATCAAGCAATAATTTATTCAACCATAATTATCACTTTTTTCTAATACATGGAGTATCATTATTCATAGGTTAACTTACTACATGGAATAGTTTTTAAAATTTCCAAGTTTGCTACACAAGTAGCTGAAAAATTAATACTAGCAGTGGCAATAACAAATATTCAAAAGCTAATGGTTATTACAATAAAAATCTATAACCCAAAATTACTTATGAAATATAATATATTCATAAAAACATTATTAAATAAAACAGTACAAAAAGAAATGTATCACAATGCCCAATACAATTTTTCCAAGGTCCAAGTAATTTTATATTTTAGCAGTGAATAAAAAAAAACTAATTGGTAATGTTTAAGAAAATTAAATATAAAAAATACCTGTTCTTCATCTATGACAGGACACTGGGTAATATCATTGTGCCCATCATACATATGGTCAGCTTTTGCTATTTCTCCTACATTCAACCATTCAAAACCTGAAATCTCACTGATTTCAGAACAGAGAGTGGATTTTCCTGTGCCAGGAGTTCCTATAAGAAGGTGACATGATTGGAAACTATCAGGAACTTAAGAATAAAATGTTAAAATTCTTCCTCATACAGAAAACTTGACATATAAGTAAAAATAATGCAAAGAGGTTGAACCTAATTTTATAAACATTATTCTCACTGATTATCATTACTATAACAAGAAATGTAGTAATATTTCAATTTTGCAAAATACAGTTCAATTTACATGAACATTGGAATATTTATGACTTGCAGTTTATTAGAAATGTATAGAAATTTCACAAATATTCCAATACTGAAAATATTTCAGCGTACTATCAGAAACTTGCAATACCAAACAAATGACTGAATCCATTTAAGGTATACAAAGTGTTCACTGTATGAGATGAAAATAACATGGGAAAAGAACATTACAGTGACATCTTACATAAGCATGTTTATAAATGGAAATACAAAGAATTTCTGTACATCATTCAGAAGTTGCAATAACACATTTGTGGCTTATGATAAATTGATAACTCATATGAAACAAATACAAATTGTCAATAATTCAAATATATTGGAAAAATATCTTTCTTATAATATCTCAAAATAGCACTTGATATTTGTCATATGATCTTCTACATTTGTCTAAACATCCGATCCAGATATATAATTTTTTGAATCAATTGTAATGGTGGATCATGCTACTCCTTTCTACTTGGGAAGCTAGTATTTATCTTATCTTTCCAAAGAAACTTCTTGCTAAAACTGAATTTCATTACTGTACTGAGCTAATCCACATTCAATAAAGTTCTTCACTCATCAGAACATTTTCCACTACTGTCACTAATCCACTTGAATTTAATTAATATATTAGTCCTACAGAGATGAGTTAACAATAGAATGACCAGATATCCCAGCTTGGCCAGGACAGTCCCTGTTTTTGGAATGTTGTCCCAGTGTCCTAGCATACTTTGAGGATGCCTGAAGGTCTCAGTTTTCTTTTTTGTCAGTAATATAACTTTTCAAATACTTCTAATCAGTACTTTGAGCCTCTGACAAACATGAATCAACATATAATTTTTTTTAACTGAGTAGGGAACTTATCACAAAGCTCAGAATGACTCCACAAAGCCTTTAATGCATCCCTTGAAGTTGGCTATAAGGCAAGCTCCAGAAAATGATATCATATTACTACTGGATACCTCACTGAACATTTGATTTAGCACTTGCCAAAACATAGAGCGACAGTTGAATCCAAATGGTAGGTGCTGTTCACATTCAATGCTTGATTTTCAAGTCATGAAGTATTTACTTAAAGTAACTCAAGGGTGAATATGAATGACAGTTACTCAGAATTTTACAAAACACTCCTAGCCAATATGAAGTTGCTTTAAACAACTTAATCATCACAAAGGTACCAGTAGCAACAATAATGTAAACAAAAACATTATTTGCACTTGATGATAGTCACTATTTACATAATTGGTTGCATATAATTTTCCCCCCAAAAAAGGGTCCCTGTTTTAATGTCTGAAACTCTGGCCACCCACTGATACTATTATAAATAATCTTACCATTATATAAAAAACTTTGGATTTCACAATTATTGACATAAAAGCTGCTAAATAACTTCTCCTTATGACCTTGTTGCCAACAAGAACTAATGTCCATAGATCATTTTTTGGTTCATTCCAAGAATATTCAATGATTGTTTAGATTGGGCAAGTTGTAATATATCTGCTTTTTAACAATATGATGGAAAGTGTGGGTTTGACAAAAAGGAGATCAAATAAGTTTTGGTACTTAGTACCAGCGAATATTGCCAGGATTTCACCTCCAACCTAAATCATGCTAAACACACACATAATTTCATTCATATACTAACATTTTAATATAATTAGGTATCTCATAAGAAAGCATTTAGGAGAATAAAAGAACATCAGTTTATATTTTAAGTTTAAACGAAAATAAAATGCACATCCATTAAATTGATATAATAATGTATTTAAAGTAAAAAAACATACTAACAAGGTAAGAGATTAGATGGGAAACTTCAGAATCAATCCTCCATAACGTGTCTGGAGGCACTGTTTTAAAAGTTAACAACTTTTCCTAACATAAATTGAATCTGACATTTTTGAAAATTGTTACCAAGCTAAATCTGGACACTTAGACCCTCAAATTTGGAAATAAGTATGGTAATCAAAATTCATCATAAACATTTAATATATCAAAGTGCATTTCTTCTAAAAAACCCGACTACACTATAAAGTTACTTGGGAAGACGACGTGCGATATATAATCATATTATCCTCTACTGTAGTATTATTACATCATTCGCACTATTGTATTTGCAGCCACGTGTCTTGAAGTTGAACATTGCCATAAGGGTTCTAAAAAACATTACTAATATGGAGAATAAATTAATGTTTATTTATATACATATACATGAGAATGAACAATATGATAACTCCTAATCATAACATGTCACACATAACAAATAATGAAATATACCTGTAATAAGAATGTTTGGTAATTTCCTGTATATCGACATCATCCACACCACACAGTGCACGTAACTATTCTATATTTCTACCACATGCTCTTCGTGTACGAACAGATTTATCACAAGAGGGCGTAATGTTTTACTATTTATTATAATATCTTTGAAAAAGAATCATATATTGTTTCATATTATACTGTTTTAATTGAACTAGAAAATACGAGCCCAATTTCTTTCATGATTGACAGTATTAATATTAGTATCAAAGAAAAACTAAACATAAGTGTCATAGTCAGTTGTAGTATATTCAGGTAAAACTGGGTTAATCTTCAAACAATATAATCTGTGTGTCAAAGGGAATTTAGAGAACCCCCTTTACTAAGAAAAGATTATACCTATTTTTTGTTTACATGAACACTGTATTTCTAAGGTGGCCATCATTCTGAAAAATTCCATTTCAGAGGCCTGATGCTGCTGTAACCCTTGTTGTTGTTTTTTAGAAAAAATGTGAACCCAACGGTAAGAACATTGAAAGGTACAATAGTACATTCTTATCTGCACGCCCATGTGTGATTTTACCTAGAAATAATTTCATATAAAAAAGTCATTATTTTCAATCAACTCTGGTGTGTTAACTTCGTGTTGTTTTTTTCAGTTATTTCTAATACAAATGCTTTAATTTTATCTGTAAAGTAACATTTT
>NW_013666063.1:17268-22486 GCF_000517525.1 Limulus polyphemus | reverse complement strand
TTATTTCTAATACAAATGCTTTAATTTTATCTGTAAAGTAACATTTTCCAACAAATCATTAAATAATAAAAGTGTTTTGACGATTAAACTTTTATTATTCTGTTTATTATTGATGTCACTTGTCTCAGGACAGTTTCATATAACACAGCATTCCCAAGAGATGACGATTCCAGTATGCCACAAACTTTACTTGATCGCATATATTCTGTTAGAAAGTAAATCAAACCTTAACGTACTTCAGACTCTTATGTCTGAAATCAAAATCCGATTCACCAAGGTCTTGTAGGACACATTCATTGAGATGACTCAGGTGCTTTTACGCTGTCGACATGCTCAATAAGAGGGCTAAGGGCTGAAATACCTTGCTGAAATTAGGAATATGCTTTCCTTCATTGTTGTAGCGAGCTTTGTTTTCGTTTCCTAAAAGAGATGAAAGCAATAGAAGAAAGAACTCCGACAATTTATAAAAGGTATGTGAAAATGGAGATTTCATAATCAAGAATGAACGGACGGTAGGCACAACGGTATATCCCCTGTATGATTTTGGAACAGTCTGTTTGTTTGTTTTTTGTTATGCACAAAGCTACACAAGGGCTATCTGTGCTCTGCCCACCACGGGTATCGAAACCCGGTTTCTAGCGTTGTAAGTCCGCAGACATACCGCTGTGCCACTGGGGGGGGGCATTTTGGAACAGATATGCAATACATGTATGAAACAGAAGCAAGGATTATGCGGCATAACACTAAATCTAAAAACTCAAAACAAAGCGGTCAAACACAAAGCCAATTAATGGCCGCAGTGGCTGGGAAGCTGAGGAGAGTGTTGAACATGAGCATTGGACAAGACTCTCAACAGAATCATGCAGGACTGACACAGATCCTGAGAAATACTCAAGCAGTGACATGAGCTATTAGAAAAATATCACGAAGCATGATCAATTATTTTAAGGAAGCATTTACCATCGAACTTCTCCATCTTTTATCTGAGGATAAAACCCCAAAATATTTCAAATAGAAACCTAACTCATGGAGAGAAGACTCTTAAGTTATATCTGGGTGAAGGACATGCAAATCTGAAAGCCATAAAGGTGACAACATTTCACAAACAGGATCTCAAGGCGGTGGCGAAACTACCGGGGATGCAGGTGGTGCAATGCACCGGGATCCCGAGCCCCTTGGGAGCCCATCGCGATGCCAGGATCAATAAATCAATTTTATGCATCGTAAATACTTTTTTAAATGTCTATTGAAAAACTAAATATTATTTTTCAAACTGAAATTAATTATACGAAAATACCATTACATTTTCAGTAAAAATCCTTATACTGTATTTTTTTTACATAAGAGAATTTCTGACCTAAAACATTCACATATGAATGCACAAGAACACATCTCGATGCTTGTCTGACAATTGTAACGAATTTGTTATTATATATATATTTACTTTAATATCAAAGTTTGTGTAGATTAAATTTATATTTATTATTTTCCCTAACGAATCTCTAGGGTTCGATAGATTTGACGGATCTCGTAACCAACATAAAAAATAGGAAATAAAATGTATTCAATAATATATAGTTGACCCTTAGGCTTTACAAAGTGACCCTGTCTTTACTGTGTTTTAGCAGACTAGTATTTAGTAAAATACAGTAACATTTCAATTATCATGCATTATATACATATAGATTATTAATATTTAGAAATAACTTATTAAATTTAATTTTCTTAAAGCATAGAAGTAAACAATTATCTCTTCTAGTTTCGACCTTTGTACTCAGTTGCGGCTTGACATAGGTTTCTAAACCTTTATAATTTTGCACGTAGAGGATATGAAATAAACTAATTTTTTAAGTTTTATGTATACAGTTGAATAACCAAAAAATCACAAATCCCACTATTCGTTGGTAAAAGAGTAGCCCAAGAGTTGGCGGTGGGTGGTGATGACTAGCTGCCTTCCCTCTAGTCTTACACTGCTAAATTAGGGACGGCTAGCGCAGTTAGCCCAAGTGTAGTTTTGCGCGAAATTCAAAAACAAACAAACAAACTGTATCGATACCATATAATTACACTGTAATTTATCAAGCTGAGTAACTAAGCTGTATTCTGGCCAGCTGGTTAAGATGCTCGAATCCCATTCTGAAGGTCGCGGGTTCGAATCCCCGTACAACCAAACATACTCGCCTTTTCACCCGTGGGGGCATTATGATGTGACGGTCAGTTCCGCTATTTGTTGGTAATAGAGTATTCCAAGAGTGGGTGGTGATGATAAGCTTCCTTATCTCTAGTATTACATGTCAAATTAGGAACAGCTAGTGCAGATAGCCCTCGTGTAGCTTTGTGCGAAATTCCAAACAAAGCTGTATTTTGGTCTAAAAAAATATTAAATTTGGAGCAAACTAAATACACAACCTACCTGCTTGAAATCTTAGTTGGAAAAAATGAAAGGGCCTCCCAGCATTTTAAAATGTTTGAGAAAACCACTAGAGGGACATGTCATATATTGAAGAAAGTGCATACAAGAGACCATTTCTAAAAATCACAAACATCTAATTTGAAGCAGTGCTGCATTCAACATACCACGTGACACACAAAAGTGGATGTGTTTTTTAATATTTAGTTCTAAATTAAGAAATTGGATAATATATAATACTAAAATTTGAATAATAATCTACAGTTTGATACCAAACTTATTTTTTTAGGTTTTATGTATACACCTGAATAACCAAAAAATCATAAATTACTATATCGACCAAGGAAAAATGGCAACTTAGAACATAATCAATATGAAAATGAAGTTGATAAATATTTACAACCTTTTGAGAAGGTTGCCCAAACTATGGAATGACCCACCGAGAAATGTTCATTATTGTTACAAAGTGTTTTAACTGGTAAAGCACAAGAAGCTTATGCTGCTCTCTCTCTAGAAGATTGTACGACTTATGATAAGGTTAAAGCAGCTATTCTCAAAGCATACGAGTTAATACCAGAGGCTTATCGCCAAAAGTTTCGAGGTTATTGCAAACAAGATAATCAAACTTATATGGAATTTGTCCACGAAAAAGAGGTTTATTTTGATCAATGGTGCAATTCTATGCATATTGGCAACAGTTTCGACAAACTAAGACAGTTATGTCTAATTGAGGAATTTAAACGTTGTGCACGTGACGATTTCAAAACTTACTTGGATGAAATGAATGTTGAAACACTACAGGAAGCAGCCACTCTTTCGTTATCACATAAAACCACTTTTCATAAAATGAAATTCTTATCATCTCAACAAAAACCTGTATCTGTTCAATCCACTAACGCTGAGGATCCTTCTAAAAAATCCAGCTTCTCTAGTTTGAAATCTTCTGACAGTCAGGATAAAACTTATTTAAAACAATCAAGGCCTGTCTGTCATTTTTGATTGTTGGTGTTTGAAGAATAAAAAAGAAAAGGAGGCAACACCCAGTACACTTATGTCCACACATGGACGTAGTTTCACCAGATCACCCAATGTTGTTGACTTGGCCACTGATATAAAGGCTGATGTAATCAGGGAGGAATTTAGACCTTTTGTGTCTGTTGGCAATCCCATACCCATACGTATTCTACATGATACTGGGGTGACTCAATCATTGTTGTTAGAAGATATATTGCCTTATGATTTGAGTTCTGTCACTGGTGAGTCTGTTGTTGCTCAAGGTATTGAGGGTGGTTTTGTTAATGTTCCTCTTCATAACATTTATTTAGCATCAGAATATCGTCCTCTGAATCCATATCTATTATTTGTTTTTGGCTTAATTTCTTAGCCTGAGCTCCAGTCACAACACACGAGGGAAACACATTTGGATTCTCCTCAATGAAAACATCATCCTTAGATGAAACAGTGATCAGCTCACTGACCATTTTAGGTTCGGCAACAACTTTTTTCCCCAGCCAAATCGTTTCCCAACAACAATGATACACCTACTATTGGCAGAGTAGGTCTTACTCCAACCATAACTGGTCCCCGAAACTAGGTATAGATTTGTCTCAGACATTTTTAGATCTGACGGGGATCTTGTGGATGACAATACCTTGGTGAATGACAATTATGGACGTGAGGGATCTGATTCAGCTGGTGAAGTTTCATTTACTAAAAGTAAACTGATAGCTGAGCAAGAAAAGGATCCGCAAATCTCTTCACTATTTAAATATGCACTCCATAAAGATGAATTGATGAAAGTTCCAAATGGTTATTTTTTCAAAAATGGTGTGCTTATGAGGAAATGGAGACCACCAGATGTGCCAGCTTCAGAGGATTGGGCTATTGTTTATCAAATCATTGTTCCCAAAGCATATCATTCTGAAATATTGAAAGTTGCCCATGAACTCCTCATGGGAGATCATTTAGGTATCAACAAGACATATGACAAAATTATGAGAAATTTATTTTGGCCAAAAATAAGGCAAGACGTTTCTCAGCTTTCTAGAACTTGTCATACCTGTCAGTTAGTCGGAAAATCTAACCAGAAAATTCCTGTTGCTGCTTTGAATCCTATCCCAGCTCTTGAAGAACGAACTTCCGTCCTGAGTACATGGTCTTAGTATTGTTACCCACTATGGGATATCTAATCAGAAAAAGAAAAGAAAGAGAGAAAGAAATAAAGAAAAAAGACTGTTAAATTGCAGTTTATCACTACAAGAGTATGATTTGGGGATAATCCATGTTAAAGGGATTGATAACATTTGTACTGATGCACTTTTACGTGCTATGTAATTTTATGATCATAAGGTTCTTTGTATTGAGTGTGTTTGTATACTGTAATGATTATTGAAGTTTTGTAATCCTTTGAATAATGTATTATATGCAATGTATTGTTGCCAATGTATATGTATAATATCTTAGTTAAAAATTGTCTAACTCTAATTTTTAATTCTCTAAGGAAGGAGTTGTAACGAATTTATTATTGTGTATTTATTTTAATATCAACGTTTCGTTAGATTACATTTATATTTAGAAATATACATAGCTTATAGTGTTAAATATGTATTGCAAAACTCCCGCCTATTCTCCAAATTTGTAGAAGGTTCTTGAGAGCAAGAATCAACATTATATGTGTGTACGTAAACGCTTGTGCTAGAGTCGGTATTGTTACATAAAACTGAAATTTCGAGAAAGCCTCCACACGCCTAAAAATATAACCAACGCGACGCGCCAAAAAAAGTAGTATCTATTATTAGTTTGGTATAG
>NW_013666063.1:7712-16268 GCF_000517525.1 Limulus polyphemus | reverse complement strand
AGAAAGCCTCCACACGCCTAAAAATATAACCAACGCGACGCGCCAAAAAAAGTAGTATCTATTATTAGTTTGGTATAGTCAGTGTGCTATAAACTTTGGAAGCTATAAATGTGATTGCTATAACGCTTATCAATCAGAAAACTTCAGATATTTGACCAGGATCATTTATAAATTTTGAACCTTACAGCTCATTTAACTTCAGTGGATTCTCATGGACATTAGTACTTTTTACAAAAAACATTACATAACGTCACGGTGGAAAACTCGGCGTGCGTGGCTGGTAAATAATGAAGGACAAAGCTAGCTAGCTCCCTGTTAAGTGAATTATATCTACGTCAACTCGTAATTAACTCGCTCATCATAAACCCTCGATAAGATATGAAGAGGTTCCAGACGAGAAAGAATACTTTATATTGCTTGTAAGTTTGTGAAACGTTTGTTTATAAATCATTGTTTGTAATAAATATTTGTACAAACTGTTATTATAAATTGTATTATTGTGTGTATATTAAAACGCATATGTGTTAAAAAGAAGAAGAAAACTGTATGTATCAATCTTGTTGGCAAATATCACAAACTGACTATATATCGGCTTTTTACTTAACTGCTAAATCCAAAGTACAATTTAACTTCTAAATTTAAAGTATCATTTAGCCCGGTTTCAGACCATTTGAAATTACAATACGTAACACAGTACAAAGATGGCGTTTGAATAAAACCTTATAAGAACAACATGAAAATGAAAAACAGAAGGAAATAAAATTTTGGAGACATGTTTTAGAGCAAATAATTAATGTAACTTTGACGTTAGCTTCTTACATCTTGCCCTTTAGAGAACACAAAGAGTTTTGATAAACCTGATAGTGGTAATTTTCTTTCTATTATTGAACTGTTAGCAAAATATGATCCTGTTCTTGTGCAATTGCTTGAAAAGAAAGGACAAGTCAAATATCTTAGTCCTAAAATACAGGATGAAATTATCATGATAATTGCTAAAATAATTGAAAGATAAATTATTGATGATATAAAAGCAACACAGTTTTTTTCAGTAATTATAGATACAACACAAGACATTTCAAAAGTTAATCAAATGAGTCAAATTTTTCTTTATGTCAAAATAAACACTAATTCAAACGAAACTTTGAATTACTTTTATGACTTTGAAATCATATAACCGTTTAATGGATTTCGTCAAGTTTTCGATCAAACTGCTATTGGATTAGAAAATGAAACTGTTAATTCGATTGAAGAAAATGTATTAAATTTGAATAAATGTCGTAATCAAGGGTATGGTGGTGCAGCAAATGTGAGCAGTTTATATTCGGGAGTCCAAGTCAGAGTAGCTGTAAGAGAACCAAATGATGAATATATTCATTGTGCTGCCCATAATCTAAATCTTGCTCTCAATGATTGTGTTCAAAATATATCTGAAATTATTTTTTTTTATGATATTGTTGAACATCTTTATAATTTCTTTGGTCGTAGTATAAAACTGAGGGCTATGTTAAAATAATTAGCTTCTGTCTCCCACGTTATTGAGAAAGTAACACTTAAAACATTATGTTCAACTTGATGGTTCTCTAGACATGATTCATTAGTTGCATTAAGATTCCGCTATTCAGTCATTGTAAAAGAGCTTTCAAAAATAACTCCCCTTGGTAAAAAGTGCCCGCCAGTGGCACAGCGGTATGTCTGCGGACTTACAACGCTAGAAACCGGGTTTCCATACCCGTGGTGGACAGAGCACAGATAGCCCATTGTGTAGCTTTGTGCTTAATTACAAACAGACTAGTAAAAAAGCATGACGGGTGAGTTGAAGTGTCTGGTCTAATGAAGTAAATAAAAAAGCTTGAGATTATTTTTCAATATGTTCTCCAAACAAAATTATTAGAAATAACTAATGTAATTTCTAAGTTACTGCAAAGTGAAAATATTTTGTTGGACACAGCAATTAAATTACTAAACCACTCAATTGACTCTTTAGTGCAAGTAAGATACAACCTCGTGCAAATAAAAGAAACGTCTGAAGAAATTTTTATCAAATGGAGTGTGGAGCTCAAATTTCAGCGCAAGCACATAAAAAAGGCAAATTAACACTTCGATGAATTGTGTAAAGACTTTCGGATCCAGAAAAAACTTTAAGACCAGCGTGTTTTACGGTTGCTTAGACATTATGATCGCTTAACTAAATCATTGATTCGAAGGTCGAAACTGTGTTGCTGAAACTTTCAGCATTATTTTCCCCAATAACTTGCTTGCTACAACCAATAAGTAATTGTACGATGGAGCCGTAACTTTAGTTAACAAATATGAGAAAGATATTTCTAAAGAATTTCCCGCTTAGTTGCTCTCCTTCCGACAATCTTTCAAATCAGATCTTGAAAACATTTCAACAGTTTCTAAATGAGCAACTTTGTGAAAACAGAGCCACGTCTTCGTGTGATTACTTTGTTTTTGACAATTCCTGTGCCGAAGGATCTTTTTCAAAGCTTAAGTTGATAAAAAGTTATTTGAGAAGCAAAATGGTGCAAGAAACATTATTGAAAGTAGAATTGCAAGAAATAATAGAAACTTTTGCCGAAATGAAAGCAAGAGAAGTTGGTGTCTAATAAATGGTAAGTACTAAGTATATATTGTGCATATACTCCATGGTAATTAA
The DNA here is from genome assembly GCF_000517525.1 of Limulus polyphemus. NCBI lineage: Eukaryota > Metazoa > Arthropoda > Merostomata > Xiphosura > Limulidae > Limulus > Limulus polyphemus. Next base: position 13,609 of record NW_013666063.1, on the reverse strand, counting down.
TTTTGCACTATATGATGGGGGCTTACCCAACTATTTTGCAATGGAGCCCATGATGACCTAGTTTCGTCACTGTATCAGGAAAGGAAAATGGTGTGAAGAGAGTCAAAAAGATGGCCAGGCTTTGTTAGGTATTTTGCATGTAGTTAGATCATTTCTTGTAAAGAGGATGTGAAATGTCATAAACTTGAGCTAATCTTTATCCTAAACGAAGGTTTATAACGCAACAGTAATTTTGTAAAGGCTTGCTTAACCATATTTCTGCAACCCCTCCCGGAACGAGGGTCATATTCAAGCCGAGGAAATAGTACATAAATTTCTATAAGTTAGTATGAGGTGGGGAATTACCTTCTTAAAATATCTATAATGAAATGATTGTTCATATAGGCAACTTAGGATTATGGGATACCACACTAGAATTTTTTTGACTTAACAATGCGAAATGTCGTAATTGTTACTTCAGTCTTTATCTCGATTAGAGATAATTTTGTCACCTACTTCAATAGCCGGAGAAGTCATACAATGAGCTTTGAAGCAAGCAATTGTAGTAAGGTTCCAGTGCCTTCTTTGTTTGTTTAAATAACGATTCTCATTATTCTTTGTTTTGCATATGTACTTAAAATAATATTCCTTTGGTTTCCGTTTTTGTTTATCATTATTAAAACACTTCTTAAATCTCCTGTTCGTTATTATTAATTGTTTATAGATTAATTTTCACAATTTAGTGTACCTTAATAGTACAGTTTATGTTTTTAAGTTACATTTTGGTACTGTGATCAAGACTGGTTTTGCAAATTTTGTTTTGAATGTGTTCTTTTTTCTGTTTGATTCTCTAGTTCCGTAAATTTTGTAAACAGTGATCGTCATAATTGGACACTCTTTCAGACAATATTCAACTTACACTGGAGATGAGGGAATTGTGGCTAATGTGAGGACATGATCTGAAAATCAGGCAAGGTTTAGGAGAAGTATTCTTGGTGCATGAGAACTTTTGCAGCCATAGTTAGAGATATATCTGCATTCGTGATCCATTCTGAAGACCTAGAGGTTCACAGGCTGCTAATGGAAACTCTGACTGTAACAATTTGACCTCTGTTAGTTGCCTTCCACATACGTGGTGGTGTCTAGAGGACTCATTAATGTGCACTGGCTCCCAGGCATTGTCAAACATTGGTCATAGTCATAGACGAGATTTACGTGGTTGACAAAGTCTGCTACAAAGAGCTTCAATATTATCGGGCGGAGTAGCCAGAATTTTGCCATGATCTTGTGGATCTTTCCAGCAGTTAAGAACCTTCTAGACTGGTAAGGCACATTGACAATGTTCGAAGATCACATATGACAGCTGAAATCTTTGCAGAATATGATAGTAATGTTTATCCTTATGCACTGTAGCATTCTGCTATAGATTTACCCAAAATGCATTTACCTATGCATTCATAATGATATACATATCTCTCGACTTTTAGAGGAAAATTCAAGCCTAACTTGAACACTAACAATAAATTACCTACCAGCAGTAGAGACACTGGGAGAAGACACTTATTTCCACCACTGTTTCACAATGTCGCGATATGATGCAGTTTAGCCCTTCTGTATTTAAAGTTTTAGAACATTAGAACTTGGATTACTTTCTCAAAATTTTCAGGTAGGTTACCCTTTGGAATAGGTGGACATAGATGCAAGTAGTGCTATGTCTGGTGCTGAGTCTGGATGGTCCACTGCTTGACATCTTAAAGCATTATTATTAGGAATATCTCGATTAATGAGTCACAGTGACACATGGGGTCAAGCTTGAAACTAAAAGGTGATGACCCCATGAAAACCTAGTCACTTTTCAAATGTTTTAAGAAGATTGCATAGGAAATAATTTTTGAACATGTCTCCTACCAACATGTTAAGCTATTCACCAAAAAGTTTACCGAAGGGATATCAAACAAGTCCATATGGCATGATAAGGGTTTCTGGGACATTTCATTTCTGACAGAGACAGTCTGTGGCAATGTGATTTGACTTAGATATGTGAAACTGTACAATGAAGCAGCAGCAGCAGAAGTTAGCAGTAGCAATATTTGTGGTTACAGACTGTACTTTGAAACAACCTCTATGGTTTGGGTGGGACAGTATGGCTTACCATACACAACTCTATTGGCTACACTACCTATACAGCAGGAACTAGGCTCGTAAAAATACTTTGAGCATGAAGGAAGGAGCCCTTAATACAACTGTGGCTCACCTGATGGCTGATTACGAGATTTTTCCGTATCAGGCATAAGTACAATATTCAGCTTGATGCTGCCAGAGGTGTAGAAGGGTTTAAAGCAATCTATGGCTGTAACTCACCAGCATCTTAGAATAGTAGAATCTGAGTTGGTTGAACAATGGATAATATAATTTATAGCACCTAGAGGAATACATCCACATGAACCAATGACACATCTTCAATAATCTGTTGTTAGCGTGTTGTGCCAAGTGTTAGATGTTGTGAAAATACGTTTTTCACCATATTGAGTCTGTTATATTGTTTGAGTGGATGGGCAGACATATGCTTGTTAAGATTAAAAACTGTATTAAACTTATTGGGATGAGTACCTAATGCATGTCATGATGATTTACCATGGAAATGGGTAAAATGCCCGTGTGTCAAAAGAGATGCCATATTAAAACAATAACAACAAAATCTGGAGCCTGGTAACTGGGCTTGGCTGTAGCAAACAACCAGACTCATTTCTTGTCTGTTCATAGCTAAATGGAGTGAATCGTGAGTTAAAGTGGTTGTGTTCTAGGTGTAAGTACATACTTGGCTGTCCATAAAGAGTGAGAAAATGCCAGTAGAAGAGCAGCATCTATGTTCTTGTATATCCTGATGATCAACTAATATGACAACATCAACCTCATTATTGTTATGACTTAGATTATTTGTTTAACCAGGACGTTTATGGTTAAAATTGCGTCAGATAGGAATTAAATGCAACAGAAACTATATTGGTAGCTTTGAAACACAAGTTATCTTAGTTAACATATAAATGTCTAAAGCTCTAAAAATTCGAGAACTTGGTGAAAATTACCCATTTATAGCCCCTCCACCTCAATGCATTTTTCTGGTTTTGATTTTAGCATATGATTCTTGCTTTCGCGACGACGAGAAAGTGAGAGAGTTTTATTATATGAAAAAAAGAAAACATCCAACAACATGAAGGTGATATTCACAAAAACACCAATAAACAAATGGTGTGCAATTTTTTTAATATTGGCAGCTTTTTTCATAAAAAATACATCTTTAAAATTAAAATCAACCCAAAAAACTCAAGTTATGTGTAACAAAACGTCAGGTGCTGGAGGTTGATCTGTAATAATGGGAACAAGATTACCTTCATTCAATTTCCATCCCCAGTGTAACACACTCAAGCGAGACACACCCATCCCGTGGAATGTGTCTAAAGTCGGCTGTTGTGGTCACCATTATTCCCTGCATACTGAACAAACTGTGTGCTATGGTTAGGTATGTCCGTGCCTTGATCTACCACTGCATTCTGTTCAAATCGTTACACCTCTTTGTACTAGCTGCCGAATTCATGATTATGAATAGAGTCCACAATAAATCGAGAATGATGTAATTGCAATACTAAATCAAACTGGAGTGGGGCTAAAAGAACTCCAGGTCTTGTGGTCTGCATGATGACCTGTCTAATAGACACTATTTCCTATCACAATCGTTTCTTTGAACATCTTCAAGGTAGTAGGAAGGTAGTTGAGGCATACTTCTTCAGGCGAAAATTCACTCGATGCTGGACATGATTCATGTGTTCTTTTAGCAGCCTTAATTTCTTCTCGTATAAGCTTTGCAGTGGCTCCAATTAGACGTTTTTTCCTCCTCTGGATCATCAGATTGACTTGCATGAAACTCCAGCAGAATACTTTTAAGTGTCTAGCACATAGTTACCACATATGATTTGCCATTTATTGTGGTGGTGATCAATTGATTACCAAAGTGTTCCTTCAGTTTTAGATTCATTTATTTTTAGGAATATGGCTCTGTGTTAGGTCCATTCAGGTACTCGGCCATCTTGTCAACAAGATCTGATAGGGTTGTTTGCTTGCTCATAATCGTTTTCTTGCAGAAATTGTGTGACTTTCAAAAATGCTACAGCTTACTCATCACATATAGGACGACCAGGTAATGTTTCTTTCCTTGGTCTTCCAACTATCTGCTTTTTCTGGACAATATAATCGCATAAAACAACCAAGGAACTTGTTTTCAGGTACGAAAGTTGACACTTCATGTTTGGTGATATTTAATGCATCAGCTGCAGGCAAGTCATCTACAGAAAGTAACAAAGCCTGACGCGATCCACCCAAGCATCTCCTCTAGTAGGGCATTGTTGTAGGAGTGTTTCTTTACTTTCTTTTGTTGTCACTGGGTACATTTTTTCTTATTTTGCCTTTTTAGCAAAATCTACTTTTGTACTACAGAAAAAGACAATGAGACTTGAAGCTGAAAGTTTGTACTACTGACCACAGCAAAGAACTCCGAGAGCTGTGTCCAAGATCATGATGGTCCCTTACGTGTTGTGCCATTTTGATCGGATTGCTGTATGTACGACGGAATTCCTGATGAACTTCCTGTCTAGGAATGGTTTTGATGAAGTCTCCACGTTGCTCGCTAGCAATTTTAATACTTTGACTACCCTTTTCTCGCAGACAAACTGTTGCTTTACCATTGCTGAGAAGCTTATGGCACAAAACAAAATAATTTATCTTCGACATGTTGTACATTACAACGGAACATCTGAAACAAAATAAGAAAAAAACTTTAAAAGAACAGATTAGCATCAACTAAACATCTACATACAATCACTAAAATATTGTAGAGAATAAATTTGGAGGTCTTACAAGAATCAATTTTCCTCACGATACAGGGTCGGTTTTCCTGTCATGAGCATAAATGAAAAGTTTATCATTACATAGAAATGATGTTACAATAAAAATGATATCAATCTGCTGTAATTCATTAACTATAGACGGACTGTATGACTGTATTAAATTGGCCTATCACCGTGTAGTTAAAAAAGCTGAGTCAGCAATATTGAAAGTTTGGGATATAGGCATGGCTGCCACAAGGTGATGCACCATTAAAATAGGTTCTATAGCAAAAGCAATTTTTCTGTTGTACATTATGCATGCACTACATTTGAATGTGTATATATCCATCTATTTTGTAGTTGCCAACTTTAAGTGTGATAATTATGTTACGTATTACAATTTCGAACGGTCTGAAACCAAGCTAAATGATAATTTAAATTTAGTAGTTAAATAAATGCCGATATATATATCCAATTTATGGTATTTGTCAACAAGATTGATACATGCAGTTTTCTTTTTTCATACAAATATGTTTTAATATGCAAATAACAATGAAATTTACAATAACAGTTATTAACAATGACTTATATACAAAAGTTTCACAAACTTAGAAGCAATATAAATTCTTCTTTCTAGTCTGGAACTTCCTTGATATAAGCGAGTTAATTTCGAGTTGACATAGGTATAATTCACTTAACAGGAGGCTAGCCAGCCTTGTAGTTCTCGCTGATCACACGCCGATTACAGGTCGAATTTCTTTTACTGCTGAAGTTATATAATACTTTCATAAAAGTACTAATATCCGATGCGAATCCACTGAAGTTAAATGGTTTGTAATGCTCGAAATTTATAAATGTTCCTGGTCAAATATCTGAAGTGCCCGATTAATAAGCGTTAATCACAGTTATAGCTTACGAATTACAGCAATCCAATAATATATACGTTTTTAGGCGCGTCGCGTTGGTTATAATTATAGGCGTATGGAGAAATTCTCGAAAATTCAGATTTCGTAACAATACAAAGCTACACTGGCGTTT
>NW_013666063.1:3200-6712 GCF_000517525.1 Limulus polyphemus | reverse complement strand
AATATATATATATATATATATATATATATACATCCGACTTGAATACCAAGATGTGTATATTTGGTTCAAATCGTAGTGATTAGTTTAGACTGCATTGAGAGAGTGACACATTGTATTTTGTTTTTGCTGAATGCTGGTAAAGAATACCTTTGGTTTGGTTCCAAACTGGAATATTCAAAAGCATGGGATTTTTCATTGGAAGAAAATATGAAGGTAGATCCAATGTTTCCACAGATGTTGGTGAAGGAATATCTTGTAATTGAGGCAAATGAAATATTAATATTTGCAAGCATGTGATTTTTGCCTGCGAGAAAATGTCCAGGTGGATCTATTACTACTATTGTTGTCGGTGAATGGTGGTGGAATATATTGCGTTGAGGCAAATGGAATATTTATAGTCTTTAGTTGTAGTATATTATTGTTCTTAAATAGTTTTGAATTACAAAAATATTTGCTTTGTATCATTCAACTATTTTCAGAGTTTGCAAGTATTATTGAATGTTTTATCTCGATACTTTTGAGATGTTATAGTATACGAATTTTGTGTCAGATGCATATAGTTGTAGTGTTTTGAAATAGTTTTCTGTTGACTACACTAATATACATGTGGATTTATTTATGAAATATGGTATAGTTTTACTTTTTTGTTTGGATGAGATTTAACCTTTATCAGAAGTCAAGTTGGACTGTGAACAAAACAAGTTATGAAACCTTCTGGAGTTTTAGTCACTGCCTGTAAAGTAATTAACTAAACTTCAGCTACTAGAGTAAAGTGTTGGGTTGCAATTTACCACATACCCACCAACCCATTAGAGCTGGCAATCTGCCTTTCAGATGACCAAAGAATGGTGGAAAAATTCACATGTATATGTGATGGCTGTACTTACTAACTAGTATTGCCAGGGATTGGCACATTTATAAGTCTGTCTAATGTAGCTGTATATGTACTGTTCTATATAAGCGTGGGTCAAATGTACTCTTGAAACAGAGGCATCCATCATTGATATCTGTATGATGCAACAAGTATGTTACATCCTGTTCGGACTATTGTTATAAAACAAATTGTGATATGGTTAGTTACATCATCATTACATTGCTGACTGAACTTTTGACCTACCACAAGCTGAATTAGTGTGAGAAAGTGCAGTGCTTCAACATGGATAATACTTTATTCCAAGAGATTGACTTTGAAAACCTGCCAGACCAGTCCCTGATGCCAGTATCTTTAATCATAGAGGTCAAAGATATGCATAATGAAGAGATGCTACTGGTGCCCAGTCATATTCTAATAGCCATTGCCAGACGATCACCCCAAGCAAACACCATCTCCTGTCCTGGAAGTGGCCACGTTGACTTCCACTATGGAGTTGGCCACTGATATGCCCCCATCTTTTTCTTCGGGAAAAATCACTTTGAATTGGGCATCTTATGCATTATCTTGAGGTGTTGCATTTATGTTAAGTATAAATTATATAAATGCAATACCTAAAAGGCATGCACAAGATGTCCAATCCAATAGATGACTTCCCTGAATTTTATCGGCATAGGAAGAAGAAGGCACTGGTCTCTCACCCCTAAAGGCAAGTGATCACTGCCTAGTTGTGTCATCTGCAGTTTGATTTGGTGCCTTACCAACAACAACCTGAATGGTGGTTCCCACTAATTTGACCTCCATGATATCGAATTTAAGTACCAGCTACGACAGATATTTTCTATCTTCTTTATATAGTAAATTGTACTTTAAGTTTCATATATACGAGTGTATGTTGTTTTAATATCATAATGTTGGTCAAGGAAATTTTATTTGATCAAGTTACCTACTAGGCCATTCATTTATGATATAACCCGTGCTTTTTCGTGGAAAATATGTTTCTAAAGCTGATCACACTATGAAAGATAGACAATGCTGTTTTCGACTGCTGGGCCAAGTGATAGCTCAAGGATACAACCTTCTTTATTATTTGATGGGAGTGGCTACCAGTGACAGAGGTAGGTCACGTGCCCTGAGAAAGAATAACATTATTAGTTCAAGTACATACCATGTTTTCCTGCTCTGGAGCGTACTTTTATTTTCCATCAGAGAGATCTCTAGAAATTCCAGTAAAGGCACTACTCTCAGTTAACACACTCACTTTTGATTGTCTTGTGAAATGAATAAAGGTTGTTTCACTGTATTTTATATTGTGTTCAACTCTTCATCTTTTTTTCACTTCTAAGTCAATAAGAGAATTCAGATTTGTTCCTGCTAAACATTTTCTGTCGAGCCTTCTGTTATTCTGTGGATTCTACCCGAATACTCTTAGTGAAATCAGTGCACCTGAGAATTCCACATTGCTAATCAAAACATACTCATTTAAAAATGTTATGAAGCTTCACGTAGTAAACCAGCCAATTAAGATTTGTCTTATAAATTCAGTGTAAAGAATTTGTTACTTTTTATAACTTAGGAGAGGATTGACTCTTTCAATGAAAAGAATTTTCCCTTTGCAAATTGTTTTAAAGCAAAAACAATATTAATATATAGTTTTTTTACCACCACGACTTATCAGTTTCCGTTTTACATAATTTTATTAAATCTTATTGATTATTATGTTTGAAATTAAGTTGAATACTTTTTAATTACCTTATAAAGATTATTTTTTACTGTTAGCTTTGTATGTGGATTTAGGACAAACCTAAATCTCCCAAGCTGGCTGAATCTCGTGAGATATTATTGGGATTATTGCCAAAAATATCGTTAACAACGAGGATGTCAATCTGGTAATTCAATGCATTATAGTCATGATATATAACTTTCTCTATATGGCATCATGTAATTCAAGTTATTTTGTTATATAGAACTAGTTTCATTAGTTAAATTATAAGTTTGATCAAATTAGAAATGCCAACCTGAATGGCACCTTGTGCGCACATGGACTAAACGAACTAGTCAGAGGCCTCTAGAGTTCGGGTATAGCCATATCTAATTTTGAATTGTTGACTACAGGAAAGTCAGCAGTGCATGCCATCACAAGAGCTTTGTCAAGCCCTTCGAATGGAACAACTTTCACTTTACAACGCATCAACAGATGAAAGTGTAAGGTAAGTTGAAAGGATTCGCGATGCGAACCTTGGTCCTTCAGATCCGCAGTCCGATATGTTAACCACTAAGCCACGCCGACTCAGTTCCTAAGCTACTTTTCAGCTTTATGGTTAACTTACACTATTTAGTTGTAGCCTATATAATTAGTTTATCTTTGATCAATAATTCTTATTAATTGGCACAAAATGCAAATGTTTTACCTATACAAAATAATAATTTGTGAAAATGGAGAAACACGTGTAAAAATAATTTAAGTTAGGTATAATTAAAGTTTTATGAAGTACTAAATCCACTAAACTAGGCATTGTACATTAATACACTTCAAATGCTTTCCACTAAGCATATTGTTACGTCTCCGTTTGTTAATTAATTTTCCGTAACTTCGTTCCGACGAAACTTTAGCGACACAAGTCCTTACTTAATAAAACTG
>NW_013666063.1:0-2717 GCF_000517525.1 Limulus polyphemus | reverse complement strand
TATATCTAGTAATCTCTCAAGGGTTCGAGAGAAGGAGTGGCGTGACACTAGTCACGTGACCTCGCTGACGCAACAATATATTCAATTTTGAACTTTACTGTTCATGATATTCAAAATCATACAAGATCAACAGAAAAATAGTCAGTATCAGAAAAGAAATCCAAAAATCCAATCGCTTTTGGAATGTGAACTTTCCTTCTTCAAGCCCCTCAGAATGTCTGAGGACTTACAGCGCTTGAAACCGGATTCCGATACCTGTGGTGGGCAGAGCACAGATAGTCCATTGTGTAGTTTTTGCTTAACTACAAACAAACCATTCGTCAGATATAGAAACATCTTATTCTTTTATAGTTTATTTGGCTGTTTATAACATGAGCATACATATAATATTTAAATTTCAGTTTAATACATGTATATGGGTAACGATGCGCAGAACTATCTGAAAAATTGAAAATCATAATCATCGTGGAGACTTCAGGAACAAACAAACAAACAAAAACGAGGAGGAAAGGACTGTGCTGTCATTTATTGGAAAATAAACACATAGAGAACTAGTTTATAACTAGTTTTTAATTAAACTTTCTCTTTTATTTATTTCAAAAGCCAAATTTTACGAAAAAAGAAAAAAAGTCTGATTTTGGAAAACAACAATAACAATAAAGTTCAATTTTTAACGAATATGAACTTGAATTCTTTCAAATAAAGCTCTAAGAACAATTTGAGATAGAGAGTAGAATGTACAATAAATACAAACAAATTAAAATAAAAGCAAAATGAAAAATAATTTTCAATGAAATTAATAGTGGTTACAAAACTTATTTATGCTTAAAAAGTGATACAGAGACATCTTATTTAATTAAGTTTCATGTCATCCTGTCATGTCATGAAATGTCCAAACGCCTATAAAACATATTATTTTAACCAGAGGAAAAGATTTAACCTATCCAAGCTTTTGTAACATGAGCAAAAAAGTACCATTAAAATAATCATAAAAAAGACCCTAAGTGACAAATATACTTGTTACACTCTTTACTTTTGATGGGGCAAAACCGAAATCTTGGGAAATGTGTAAATATATATATATATTCTCATCTATAGATAAAAGTAATACAATGAAAAAACTAATTAAGTTTTTAAAAAAAAATATTTCAATTTGCTATTATTATAAAATTCATTGTGAATATAGCACGCAGCCATTTTTTAATATTTTAGAAAAGAGTTTTTGTTTTGTTTGCTACTAAGCAAAAAGTTATACAATAGGCTATCTGTTCATGGCCCACTACGGGTGTTAAAACCTTATTTCTTACCATTCTGAGCCCTCAGACTTCCTGCTGAGCCACCTGGAGGCTTTCCTAAAGAAATGCATCTTGATGCGTAATTCCGCTGAGCCACCAAGAGGAGTTACTCAAGACAGGATCAATTATTCACTAGTTAACTTTCAATACAAAACGTAAACAAGTCTAGCCTATGCACTTAATGTACGTGTATAATTTTTGAAGTATCCAATCAAGAAAATTATCCGTTACAGGTGAGTACCCCAGTGGGCAGTGGTACGTTTACGGAATTACAACGCTAAAATCTGGGGTTCCGTTTCCGGCGGTCGACAGAGCACAAATAACGCATTGCGTATCTATGCGCGAAAACAACAACACCACCAGAAATTAGATATGAAAACGAAGAGGAAGTAGTACCGTACTATATTCTTCTAGGTTTTCATCACATTATTTGTGCAAAGTTACATAAAGACTATCTGCGCATAGCCAACTCTACTTTAAACTGATAGCCTAGAAAGAAGTCAGCTAGCCATCTAATCAACAGCATATGCCCGTAACTCTTGTCTCTCTGTATAATTTTCTCTCTCTTTTTTTTGTTCTTATGGAGGCGCCATAAGCAGATGATATACCCCATATTTCACTGATCTCAACTAGTAGTACTAGATAAAGGGCGAGCGTGTTTGGTAAGACGGGGATTCGAGCCCGCGACCGTCAGATTGCGAGTCGAGCGCCCTAACCACCAGGCCATGCCATAATAGCATTTGACCTTCTGTTTTATAGTGCATCAAAGGCCCCAAAGTGTATGGCGCGTTTTTGCGTCAACGTGCCACAAACCATGAACCCTCTAGATTTACAGCTCGATCCCATTAACCACTATGCCATGCTCGGATCAGTGTTCTAAATACTTTTTTTAACAAACAATAATTGATTTGATGCAGATATGTTCAGCTTAGAGAAATATACATATATTAGCATAAAATGGGGGTTGAGCATTAATCATCGTACAATTCTTTTCATTTAGTTCAAATCATCTATTCACACACGTTTCTAACTTAATTCTTCTGTTAAAATTTTATCGTTTTGAAATTTACTCGTTGCAGTTCAAGGGCTTTTTCTTAAATATGAAATAATTCCTTGGAACTGGTTTTACGTTTCCTATTGCTGAGTGGAGGATTTCATACTGTTGCGTCAGCGAGTCACGTGACTACTATGACGCAACGTTTCTAGAACTATCATGTACTTTGTCGAATGTTCAAGTTCTTACTAGAAATAGGTTACGCTGGTGTATAAAAGAGGGGAATGTAATGTGTGGATAGATAGTGTGTAATTGATCTGCAGTCAGAGAGCACGGAGACGTAACAGTTCGTTATAGTGTTTGTTTTAGCGCGAGTATTGAGATTAAGTGTATCGCAGAGTTATATTCGGAAAGAATAAACCAGTTTT
>NW_013666062.1:591631-594917 GCF_000517525.1 Limulus polyphemus | reverse complement strand
TACATCTATTTCAAATCTTTTGGAATAAGAGAGCAGTATGTTTTTATGCCATTATCAACAACATCACATCAACTTATTTAAAGTATGTTCAAAATTGCTACACTATAGTACTAATAGTAATAGCCACTAAAGATTACTAAAAAACATTTTCTCATGTGGATTATTTGTTGCAGTTGAACTTGTGAAAATAATTTAAGTTGCAGATCATACCAACATGCTGAATAAACTACTTAAAATCGAATTTAAGCAACACTTTTTTTTTTTAAATTTGTGAACACTATTCATAGTTGTGGCGCTGCCTACAAACACGTGGAATTCGTAACATGTCTGTCAACGATAAGATGGACGAAAGTGAAAATGATATGGAAACAGATTCTGGAGGAGAGAATTGTTCAGAAGATCAAAATGCTTCAATCAAAACATATCTTCCAGGACAAGCAATAAATAATGACGAAGAACTCGTATGCGATGAATCAACATATGTATTATATCATCAAGCACAGACAGGCAAGTTAATTTTTAATGTAATTATTTAATTTCTACTATTATTATAGTATTAACTAAATAAAGTTATTACTCAATAGTAGTACTAGTAGTGGTACTGTTAGTGCTAATTTCTTAATTAATAGCAAAAAGTTCATAGTTTCTAACAATTTATATTTACATCGACCGTTACGGAGATATTGTTACTAGGCTTGAAGTCCGAAGCACGAAGATATTTAAACTTTAGCTTGAGATAATAAACAATCGTTCCATATTTAAAATTCTAACTTGTAAGGCGTGTTTAACTTTAGGTCTAATTAATCTAGTTTCAAGTTAAATGTTTCTCGGGAAAGAAAAAGAAAAATACATCATTCCTTTTTCTTCTTTTTTCTAAATGGAACGCAATCACTTTCAAGTTTAAATCTCTAATGGTCTAATGGATTTATTGAGTAGTTTTAACCAGTCTAAGTTTTACGTTATTAGCAACCCTAATTTTATAAAATAATTTAATATTCATTGTCGGATTATAACGTACTCGTTTTTTCTTATTACATATATTTCAGTCGACACTATCACATTAGACTTATCACTTATTGCAGTGCTTACTCTCTCATTATAATTTTTTTACCAAAATATCTTTGTTTAATTGTAAAGTTAAGAGGTTTGTGGCAGTGTCAGTGTTTTCTCCATCAAACTCTGTTCCACTGTTCAGATTTTTTGTTCATTGAAAAATACTACTTTAAGGTAGGATCAAACTCAAACTTCAAAGTAGTTAATGTGAAATTTTGATTGTTTTGAATTCCAACAAATGTAGTTCAAGCCTTTTCTCAAGGATGCTGTAATTGTTCTGAGTCTAAAGTGGCATGTCTTACTCTTTCACAGATATTGAGGAAGGGATAACTTCTGAAATTATTGAGTCTGTTAAGCTAACAGATTCAAGAGGCGATAAGCAGAAAATTATCTAAATTCAGAAATCAGTGGTAAATAATAAACAAAATATTTATTCGTGCAAATAATTTCTATGTGTGTGTGTGTAAGTCTTATGCTAAGGTACAGGATAGTTCTAGAAACGTGGCGTGACACTGGTCATGTGACTTCGCATAATAAAGCTAATTTGTTTTGAAATGGTGCAGATCGTTTTCAAGTTGATGGAAGTACAGTGGTTTGTAAAAGTTAATATGAGAGTTTATCTCCCTTAGAAATGTACAAGTATAATATACGTTTTAAAATTTTATAAAATAAGGAGGGATCGATTTATATGTAACCTAGCTGGCTATCTGTGCTCTGCCCACCACGGGTATCAAAACCCAGATTCTAGCGTTGTAAGTCCACAGACATACAGCTGTGCCACGTGGGGGGGGGGCAGTAATGTAGAAAGTTTTAATGCTACAAAAAGTATTGAAACAAGAAAGTTAAAACTACAAAAACTGAATTACTTGAAAATTAAATTTCTGTATCACTATTTTGGCTCAGACTAACATAATTACAGTGATTTGCCAAAGTAGAAATTAAAAAAATTAAATTTTAAGTAACCCAGTTGTTTAGTTTTGACTTCCTTGTTTCAATAGTTTTTTGTAAAATTAAAACTTTCTATATAGCTAGGTTACGTATATATCGATCCCTACTTGTTTTTATAGAATTCTATATTTTTCTATCATGCTTATTTTTTTCCCTTTATATTTACTATATTTTTGTACACCAGATATACCAAGCGTGTGGCGCGCGTATACCCGATTCGAATTTATTACTCATCAGGATCTATACCAACCTACTCTTAAATCTAAATATATATATATGTGCCCAAAGTAGCGCATCGTCCATTTTATATTTTCACTAGCATCCTTTTTCGGTACAAGAGAGGAATCATTGGGACCCCAGACAGAAGAGTTATGTGAAAGAATTGAATCGATAAGGTTCGTCGTTTTTTTCTGTACGCTTGTCTGGAAAAGTCACTTACTTAGTTATACGAAAATTCGTTGAAATATTGACCTTTTGATTCACTCCATGAACACGTATATAGCAATTTAGGTGACCTTATAAGTACAATAGGTTTTAGTTTTGCTCAGCCAATACTCTGAAATAGTCATTGTTAATATTCAGACGTTTCAAAGGGTGGTTTTAAGCGGGAGATTTTTATGGCCGCCATTTTGTTTAATCTCGACCCATACTATTCAGTACTACTGTACTTAATGATATACAATATTGATTATTGTTAATTTAGGTTTTCTGGGATTGAGGGATACTGAACTAAGACTTTGGCTCTAATTTAACAATGCGATATATCACAGTCATTATACCTATCTTTTTCTAGTACAGACAAAATTATTATTTTTTTCTACTTGGGCAGTTTAAGGCAACTCCAGATTGGGTTATCTGCTGTATTCACTGCGGGGAATCAAACCCTGAATTTTAGCAACGTAAGTTTACAAACTTACCGCTGTTCCACCGGGGGACACTTCGACAGTCAGTTAGTCGGATAATAGTTGAGCATAAATGTCGTTTAGTTAAACTACGAATGCTCTAGCATTTACTAGATATAGGGTAGTCTGGTATATAAAAAAGGGTGACAACGTGACGGGAGAAGAATGTGTGTGTGTAGACAGTGAGTAATTGATCTGCAGTCAGCGAGTATTATTGAAGTTGAGCACGTTCGTTGTTATAGCGTTTGTTTTAGCGCGATTGTTGAAATTAAGTGTATCGTAAAGTTATATTCGGAAAGAATAAACAAGTTTTATTAAGTAAGGACTTGTGCTGCTAAAGTTTCGTCAGAACGAAGTTACGGAAAGTCAGAAAATCAATCAAC
>NW_013666062.1:589624-590648 GCF_000517525.1 Limulus polyphemus | reverse complement strand
ATATATAAAATCTATAAAGTAACAAATACATATTAATTATTACTCAAATTATTATTTCAGTCGTTCTTAATGTATCAAGCATCTGTATGCAAAGAAAAGCCAAAAACTATGGTTTTTATCATTAAATGAAGATATAGCCTAAAGGTGCTTTGCAGGCTTTAAGGCATAACCAGGTTTCAGTTGCCCCCCCCCCCCTCACCTGTAGGTGGGCTTGTGTATCTTGAATACTTTCTGAACATCTGATATCTTTTGATGCAGACTTAAATAGTTTTGTATGATCATTAATTTTGAACATGCTAGTGATGAATGGTTAAAATGTGTAACAATCTTTTTTTCTGACCATTATGAGCTACATGTCAGAGATTCCAGAGCATTCAGGATCACAAGCTATAACTTGACAAGTAAATGACTTGCTTGACAATTCAGCATCATTAAAGAAGTTCACAATATTAACTACATTGTTTTATTTAAAGTTGGATAATTAGTGAAATTTGCTAAGAGATTAATAATCAGGTTCATAAATTGATTATTCTAGTGTGAGACTAGTCTTCTTATTTTTAGTTTTTTTTTAAAGATATTTTCAAATTACCTTTCATTTAATATGATAGACATGTTCAGGTAAAATAGTAAAGGATTAAGCTACTTTTCAATCCTATACTGTTGTATATGAAAATGTATTATATATGCAATATAGTACAGAACCTGTAACAAGCTAAAAATATGGTTAATACCATTCTGTGGGATTCTTCCCAACAGATGTTCACAAGACTATTTTACTAAAACTAGATAAACTAATTATTTGCTAAAAATAATTGTCCTTAAATTTTTTATGATAACACTAGTAAAGGTTTTTGTCACAGTGTGATAAATAATATATAATTCAGTGCAAACAAATTAACTCAACTCCGAGAAAAACAGACAGTAAAATATTTACTATTTGCAAGAAAACTTGTGATGATACTAGATGCAAAGATTGAAATTGTTCATAAAATGGTAATTGAAGTTTTATAAGAAATACTAAAAT
>NW_013666062.1:586884-589360 GCF_000517525.1 Limulus polyphemus | reverse complement strand
CAAAGATTGAAATTGTTCATAAAATGGTAATTGAAGTTTTATAAGAAATACTAAAATCTTGGTAATATCAAGAATCTTTAACTGTTGACATTTTGGAATGTTTTTTAATTCCATTATCAGAATAAAAAACATCATAAGTTTTTAAGTGTATGCTGATAAATCAGTAAATAAAAAAACTAAAAACTTACTCTGATAGTGGACAATGTTTAAATGGCACATGACGAGTCAGACTTTTCTTTTCCCTTTTAATGCTTCTTATCTAGCTAAAGCTAGTCAGCTAAACAGAGCCCTGTTTGTGTAAATAGTTTAATGGCTGAACTGTATTATATGTTGTCAGACATTTATTAGTCTGAGTCTAGGAATTTCTGAAAAACGCGGGTAAATAAGCAAGTTATTTGGTAATAAAAACATTTTTGAGCAAATAATGAATATTAACATACTATAACTTTTTTATTGAATTGATTGTACCCATACTAACATAGATTAGGTCTATAACCTGTAAAAATAAGCAATATATTAACTTAAGACTACCACATTGTTTAGTCCAAACTAGTTAAACAAGCATCACTGTGGCTAGTGATGCAACCAATGCTACTAGGTGAGTTGTGTACATACCATTGCACAAAATCCTACCAATGGAAGTAGTACAAAGCATTGTGGTATGTGCGAGTTCAGTTTGTTCAATATCCTCCACTATAAAGCATATGAAAATCAAAGGAGTGAGATGTTAAATTGCAATTCACTCCTTATATTGGGATCCTTCATCCTACCCCTACATGGATATAGGTTCCCATTGGCCAGGTTTTGGATTTAGAGTAGAACCAATCAACATAAGTCCTCACATGTATTACAGATATCTATCTTCCTCCCTCAATTTATATTCCATCTGTGTTGTAGGGCACAGTGGAGGTACTTGGGATTGTTACGTTTTTTCTCTTCTGCTCTCCCTCGATGTATCTTATTCAGAGGTTATTATTGCACCTGGGTTAATTCCAGTCAGTGTCACTGTTGAGGGAGTTGATTTCTCTAAGGTACAGATCTTTTCGATACCAGATGTCGGGTTCCCGGATTGATGTATCATTTTCTATTCTTAACATGTGCCCTGTTCCAAAGTCAGGAGGGTTTGAGATCCCTTCTGGTGTCTTGAAATTGAAGTGAAGATGGTATGATCCTCATCCTACTCCAGAAGTTTATTATGAGTTTGAAGACCAGCTAAGCCGTAATAATCACCTTTGTGATGTGGCTGTAATGTCCTTTGGGTAGGTTGAGAAGGAGACATAGGTAAGTCATCTGCAAGATCCAGTGAAGGGTAAGAAGTGAACACACTAGCAGGAGTCCTTTTACTTGTGGGGGGACAACCTCCAACTCTTCTGTAGTTGACATTTATGTTTCACCATAACTGCCTCGGATGATTACCATCTGCTCCGATATAAAGAGAATTTTCATTGGGAAAATATGTGTACCTCTTTATATTCAAAACATGAAATCATCTTTTAGTTGCACCTGATCTAAGATCTTTTAATTCATACAATAAAGAAATCTTGACTAATTTATACCTAATGACACTAGATAACATTGAATTGGCTGAAGAACTCTTTAGTAGGAAGTACCATGCTAATACAGGGGAGTCAGTTGAGACCTTTATATGGAAAACTGTAAAAAATGTACAAATTTTGTAATCTTGAAGCTACAGAAAAAGAAATTGTGAAATGTATAATATCACAATTACATGTTTCTTTATGAGAATACTTGGAATGCCATTCTGTTGTATCTATTGCTGATGTGCTAAAATTTACAAAACAATAGGAGCATTGGCAGAAAAATAAACATGGAACTGTTAATAGGGAAATGAGTAACATAAATGAATGCCATAATAGACATATGTGATGCTACACTTGTAATCAAATAGGGCATTTATCTTTGCATTGTCCTAAGAAAGTAAAATATGTAAAAGGAACAGAGAGGCAAAGGATGGCAGTTGGGTAACGAGAGCAGGGGGTTAAAGAAGTAAGTTTTGATACCTTGAAAACACAACCCTCCATAAATTATCTAACTACAACCAATACAGATCTGCCACACCTAACACTAAAAGTTAATGGAGTGGAAATGGAAGGATGTATAGATACTTAGGTGGATTATTCAGGTAATAAAGTAACACATATGGCAACAAGTCGGGAAAAATGACCTAACCCTTCATTTAAAAACTTTGTGAAAAGATAACGAGTTTTGCAGATGTAATAATTAACTGTCAATCGCTAGGATACTTTATAGCCAGTGCTCCCTCTAAGCTGCATGACCACACAACAACCAGTGAAGTGCTGCATACTTCATTATTCCCTGGCAGTCAATAGGCCTAAAGCCCAAATAACCAACTGGTAGCGTTGCAAAGGGGCCTAATGATTCAATAGGTTCAATGGTCTAAAAATACACCCCCCCCCCCAAAAAAAAAAAATTATAGTGCACATTGCCTTGATAT
>NW_013666062.1:583360-586144 GCF_000517525.1 Limulus polyphemus | reverse complement strand
AATATAAAATACCTGAACAACTTATATATCAAAACAAAACATTTATTAAATGACATAGTCTCCATTCTTATCGATGATGCGTTTTCCATCTTACAATCAGGTTGTTAATGCCCTGATTAAAGAAATCACTTTGACTTTGAAACCAGTGGACTATATTAATTTAAAGTGATGCCTTTTGGTCTGAAAAATGCACCTACCACATTATATTGATGATGATATAGTGTTTTCACTCACATTGGAACAACACTTGAAAGACCTTGAATTAGTTTTCTACAAGCTACATACAGCAATCTTACTGTAAAAATTTAAAAAACTAAGTTTTGCCAAACAGAAGTATCATATTTAGGATTTAAACTTCTGAGAGATTACACACAAATGATGACAAAGTGACAGCTATTAAAGACCTATCAACTCCAAAGAACTGCAAGGAGTTAAGCACATTCTTGGGTATGTATGTCAGGTATAATCAGTTCATTCTGTATGCTAGTCAAACACTGAAGCCTGCAGAAAGAAACTGTACTACTACAGAGTTAGAATGTCTAGCTGTAGTCTGGGCTGTAGAAAAATTGTAGATATACCTAGATGGAGAAAAATTTACAGTGATTACTGACCATACTGTCTTGAAATGATTACAGACAGCTCAGAAGCTAACTTGTAGACTAATGTGTCGGTAATTATAGTTGCAGGACTTAACATTTGAAATACTTCACAGAAAAGGAAAAGGAGAACCACTTACATGATACCCTATCTAGTCATACTACTGATCCCACAGAAGAAACTCTAGATTTGCATGTCAGTAAACTATCGCTTAAAATTTTTGCCATTGTAAACATTATTATTAGAGAACATTTGGCTATTGCACAAGCTAAAGATGATAAGTGTAAGCAAATTTACTTTTGTTGGGTAATGCTGGCTGGTCATCTTCTCTCTGGTTGGCATCTCAAAATGACAAACAGTGGCAGATAGCTTTAGTAGATTTACCATAATGCAAAAATTAGTATAACACCCCACAGTTGAAAGAGGGAACATAGTTTGTGACAAGGAGTATTAAACCTCCAATCCTTAAATCATGACACAACCATCCTAATCACTGGGCCATTGTGACTCAAGGCTGAACAAATTTTAATTAAACAAAAAATATGAGAAATCGTAATGTTAACATTAGGTCATCAAGAAATTAATGTAGCATTTTGGAACACTTTCACTAACAACCCATCAAAAAACGTACATCACATATAATAGTTAAACGAACCGTCTAAATGTCACATTAGTGTATCCTATATAATGTGTAAAGTTTAGTATACTCTAATCCCTTATATTGATGGCACAGAATGAGACACACATTCGGCATGTAATGCTCTTTGAATACAAGAAGGGAAACAATGCCTCTGTAGCCACAAAAAAGTTTATAGAAATGTTTTGAATGGTCATAAGTGTTAATGATGGTTCAGCAAAATTTGTTCAGGCAGGAGCCGACATGTTGGAATTGATATTGATGCTCTGAATACGCTTTTTTGAATCTAACCCAAGGCAACACACTCGTGAAATGACCCTGAAATTGCATGTCTCTTATGAAACAATACGCAAACAACTAGGAAATATGGGAAAACTCCATAAAGAAGGTGTTTGGGTGCTTGACGAACTATCCGATGATCAACATTTCCAACATGTGAACATTACTTCGTCTCTTCTGGCATGTGATGCATGTGAACTCATCAATCAGAAAGGTGTTCTTCTTCTCCACGAAAATGCATGTCCACGTGTGGCATGTTTGATGCAACACAAGATTATGGAGTTGGGTTGGGAAGTTTTCTCCCACCTACCATATTCTCCAGATATGGCACCATCTGGTTACCATCTTTTTTGTTGGCAGCAGCACAATCTTAATGGGAAAACATATGCAAATGTGGAATGTATTAAAGAGGACATCAACATGTTTTTACATATTATAAAAGCAGTGTTATATCAATCCTCCCTTTTTGCAGGTATTTGTCAATATCCACTGCATAAATCTAACATACTGATACAGGTCACACCTGACAAAGCATTCAAAATATCAGTTATATGGATAACAGTCAGATTCTGATACTTCATTTAATGTTCAGAACCTAATATCATTAGTTTTCTTCTTGACCATGTAGCACTTGTAATTTAGTGGGAGACTAGCAATGAGGTTCACTAAACACTGGCTTTTCATTAGTGGTTACAATACTATGTTCAGAAAATCTGTGAGGCCAGGTTTATTGTTAAAAATATCTGCATATTTCAATACAAGTTGTTTTAATTGTTCATCTTCTTTATCTTTCAAATGTGAATACTGTACTTCTTTGATTAGTACTTTTCAGCCTTGAAGTTACAATACTATGTTCAGAAAATCTGTGAGGCCAGGTTTATTGTTAAAAATATCTGCATATTTCAATACAAGTTGTTTTAATTGTTCATCTTCTTTATCTTTCAAATGTGAATACTGTACTTCTTTGATTAGTACTTTTCAGCCTTGAAGTTACAACTAACAGATGGCACATTTAATTCAAAAACATTTGTGAAAAAAGTTTAGGACAGCTTTGTTTTGCTTAATAAAGTCCAATCCAATGAGACAATATACTGCCAAACATTTAATGATAACAAAACATTGGTCCACAATGTTACTTGTTATTAATACTTTGGCTACAAACAATGTTACCTCTAATTTTTTCAATCCATGTGAGGAATGAATTTTTTCATGTGCACAAATATCAAGGCAATGTGCACTATAATTTTTTTTTTTTTTAGGGGGGGGGGGGG
>NW_013666062.1:574516-582360 GCF_000517525.1 Limulus polyphemus | reverse complement strand
ACTTCAAAGTCAAATGTATTTCTTTAATCAGGGCAATTAACAACCTGATTGTAAGATGGAAACGCATCATCGATAAGAATGGAGACTATGTCATTTAATAAATGTTTGTTTTGATATATAAGTTGTTCAGGTATTTTATATTAAAAAAGCAACATTAATTTTTTGATGACCTAATATTTGATCATTTGAATAGTTGGTATAATTCAAAACAATAATGACCGAAACATTATCTTTGAATAGTTGATTATTTTTTGTAATATTAATTAGTGTAATTGTAACTTTGATTAGTTAGTAATATTATATGACACTAATTGACATAATCAGTGCTTAAAAGTAACTGATTGTATTAATTAATTTAGTTAATCACCAGCTGTATTCTTATTAGGAGGTAAATATTTTTTTCTATTTCTCATATAGTCCTTAGCTTTCACAACATTTTACCTATTGCATCACCAGTATGACTTCCAGAGAAATGCTTGATATCAAAGGAGCATGTTTTTAAGTCCATGTGGTACAGTGCCCCGTGAAACTAATGAAACTGTTGTTTGTTGACTTCAGAGAAGGTATCTTGTGTTAGTGAAATAGCACTGACATTCAAAGTCTTAACAGAAAGAGCATTCTTACATCGTTCAAATATAGTATTAGGTCCTTCTTTTCTTTAGTCTGTAATTTCAGGACTACACTTCTCAATAGTAGAATTTGCCTAGTACATTTTTGACCACTGATTTAGTGTGTACCATAATCCTTTGGAATTAAAACCTTTTTATAAAGGTACCATAGGTTATGGCCCTCATTGTTTTCAGTAGTTTTATCTAAATAATGAACAAGGTTATAAAAGCAGATTAGGAACTCCATTAGTTACATTAATCTGATCATTAAGTCATTTGCTAATTCTTTGTAACATTTCCACATTTTACATGAGAAAGACTGATAAAGAATATAGTAATTGCTTAGAAAGGCAAATTGTTTCACTTGAAAAGTTTAGTAAAATTTATTTGTTTGACATGAGAAAGCAGGATCACGTGCTTTAGAAAATATCAAAATCAAACAGTATTACAGATAACTGAGTTTAATAATTTTTTACTCTACTAAAAAAAAAGAGAGATCAAAATTGTTAGTGATTTAACATTAATAAAGTTATTAATTAATTAATATTCAGTTATTTTATTTGTTATTTATAACTTCCTATCTCTTAGTACCTATAGTAGATTTCAGGTTAAGGTGTTGTTAGTAAATGATATCAAAATCTTAAATACTTGGCTGCCAAATCAATAAAAAAAGAAACTGGCTGGATACCAATTACTAATTAAATACCTGTTATACCCATAGTTTTAAGATTGATATAATATTTGAAAATATATGATTAATACTGAAGTAAGGCTCAGCACATAATGGGTTATTGACAGAGAATGTTACCAAGTTACACATGGTTATTCGTATATATGTCTGATAGAGCTGAGTGATCAGTGAAATTTGCTAATTCATTAATCATTGGGCTGTCACACTAGTTATACTATAGAACAGAAGATCATTTGCTGAAAAGCCAATCAGGGCAACACTTCATGTATCATAATTGTAGACAATACATTAGGCTCACAATACAATACATATTGCAGGACACAAGCCACAATACAATATGTATTACAGTACACAAAATCTCTCCATATTTCTGTTTAAATGACTTAAAAAATAGTTGATTTTGGATCAACACACAACATTTTAACAAAAGGACATTTATTTACCAATAAAGTCTATGTTACTTCCATTTAAAGCAGTTACACCCCTCTAAAAAAAATTAACAAATGTTAATTTTACTTAATTTAATACAAAGTATGGCATTTCCTTTTGTAATTTTTTCTGTACACTACTTGCAAATTAACCTTTACATTGTACAGGCATATGTGTATCAATATTTTCTTTGCATTTTCTTATATATTGCTTGTTTGTTTTGCACAGCTTGCACATCTGTTGTGTGTGGCTCGTACGTTCTGAGACCAGTGCTCATATTGAGTTACCAGAACTCAAGTCATAAGTAGACAACTATTCATCCTGACCATTGCAAATGTGTCCATAGTTTTAACTACAATAAATAAGTTGTTTGTATGAATATCAAATAATTTATTCATAACATTAACCTTTTTTCATGACATTAGGTGCACCTTGCCTTAGCTTTGACATAATTCAGGATGATCTTGGTGACAACAGGACAGAGCAGTTTCCACTGACAGCCTACATTGTAGCAGGATCACAGGCAGAAAGATCTCATGTTAACAACTTGATTGTCATGAAGATGTCTAACATGAACAAAGTGAAAGCTACTGAGAAAGATGAGGAAGATGAAAGTGACAGTGATAGTGATGATGAGGATCAAGTTCCAGAACTTGAATGTGCTTTAATTCATCACCATGGCTGTGTGAATAGAGTTAGAGTAAGAAATTTAATTTTTTTTATTTGTTTAATTTGTTATCTAAGTTTTATAAACCTATGAGATCCTTTTATTACATCCAAAATCTTATTCTATTTTATAAATAAAGTTCTGGTACATTCAAACTGTGCATGTAAAAAAATAATCTTTTAAATGTAATTTTTTGTTTCCTGAAGTTAAAGCTGCAAGTACAAGTAAGTGGGGTGTGAAACCTCATGAAATTATCTTCATTGGCGTCATGATGACCTGAAAGCTGGGAAAATGTATCAAAATGTTTTAGTGTAGAGAAAGAAGGAAATATAACAGAATATTTTTTTTTTTGCGAGATTAAATTTGACATGAAAGATAAAAATATTGGAGGCAATGTTGATTTTATACCAAAATATAGGCTAAAGAAAAATATGGATTTAAAGATCATGTAAGTACTGCATGTGTTTTCATTTGTGTAAACATGTTGAGTTTACGTGTAATTTAAATGTGCAAGGTCTGTAAAGTTATAATAACAGAGCATAGTTTCCTCTGGTATGCAACTTGCATTGTTAACAGTTTCCTTGTCCTGCTTGTTATCTACTAACATGGGGCCAAGCATCAGGCAAGTGAATGTAAACCAATTAAATCTCTTAAGGCATATTGATTTTTCTTATTTATTTAAACTTGAGTTTTTGGCATGCATTAAGCAGTAGTTAGTTATTCTATTGTTAACAGTTTTAAGTATATGATAACCTGGATACTAGTTATGTAGCTTTAACAGCATTAGAGACTCAACAAAAACTAGTATGGTTGAATTTTTGATGGTCATAATAAATAGAGCTTGGTGGTGGTTAAATGTAGACAATTTTGATGGCAGAAAGTCCTTTGAAATATAGGGTAATAGGTTATTTGATAGGGATAGAGTGCTAAAGCGAGGGAAGAAGTGGCATCCTGTTGAAGATATCAAAGATAATAGCAAGAAGATTGAATCCATTTGGGTTTCTATTAGTGTATATAAAGGGAAAAGACTTTTAGTGGGAATGTATTACAGACCACAAATGATTGTTGGATATACAAGACTGTTTTGTTTAAGAGTTATTATTTAGTTTATTTGGTGATTTAATACCTAACAATTATTTAGTTTTCATAACAAGGTTGTTAAAAGTTAATTATGTTAAAAGCAATAGTTACGACAAGTTTCGTTATGTTTCTTTACCATGTAGGTTATCACAGTTAATCTAGAACTTTATATAATTCTCATTTTCTTTGAAAGTTCACACAGGCTGGTTCAGTTACCTTAGAACCCAACTGACAAGAATTATTTCTTCTCTCTTCTGTTATCATAATACAATCAGTGATAAATTCACTTACATTACCCTGTCGTACCACAATTGCATCCAGAGCTTTAAATAATTTTCTTTTATGTCAAAGGTTCACACAGGCTGGTTCAATTACTTTAGAACCCAACTGACATGATGAATTATTCTTCTCTATATCTGTTGTTACAATGCAAACTGTGAAACTTTTGCTTTAGAAATCACCCATTACAGCTAATTCACACACAGTCTAACTTCACTTTTACTCTTACTTTCACTAACTTCACTTCTCTGTATCTGCATGTATTTATAACATGTAACAGAAAAATCTAGAAATATCTAGCCTCTAGTAACAATAATATTAAACAGAATAAGAAAAACTTAGAAGCTTCGGGTAAAATGACGTCAACAATATTACAAAAGCCTAGTACAACAATTAAACTACACACATAGTGTGTGACTCATACAGAGCTTTTTTTATGTACATATGTTTGACTTGTTTTGAATATATTATATCCGATAAGGTACTCTCCCTCCTCTCACAAAATTAGCTTTTCTCATTTTGTGCTGCCCCCTATATGCGAACATTTTTCAGAAATGCATGCCACAAACCATCATCTTCCCTCTGTTGGAATCCAAAGTTCCAACACTCTCTCATGCAAATTATCATTTGTCACTTCTCCACAATAGAAGAGCACTACTATCACGTGATGCGTGTGACTCCCTTCAAACGTCGCTACCGAACTATCACTTCTCGTTTGGCAGCTGTCGAGTTCAAACATTTTTTTTTACATTATTCAGTTACCTTGAGTTGTTTGTTTATTAATTTATTTCATTTTTCTTAACTTTATTTCCAACAGTTCACAGTTGTAGAATTAATATTTTAACAAAGCATTACTTCCTCGTATATCCTGCTAAAAAATCCCGACATTACAGTCACCATTTCGAGTTCTTTGCCAGCATCTGATGTCGTATTTTCAGCCACGGGCGAGAGCGACCTATCAGAGGATATATTGTCGCTCATTCGCTGGGAGATTGAGTGGTATATGAGCCAACCTCTCTCGCCTACTTCAGCCATACTTCCTCCTAAGCCTTTCGGGCTGGGCCAGGCTGCAGACGATTTTGATCATTTGTTTCCCCACCCAGAGTTTGCCATGCCTTCCCATTCACTGCCTGATGATTCAGCTCATCCGTCATCGGTCTTTTTGAACTTTATCTCTAAGGTATGTGATGTTTTGTCTCTTTCACATGTTTCCTATGGACCTAGACCTTCCCTCTTATATGAAACTTTCTGACCCTATTTAGTCTTTCCCCCTGTCCCCCGATATTAGGGTTCACACGGACCAATTTGCTTCTCAACTGGAGGAGGGTGTTGGTATGCCTCGTCCTCTATGGACTTCGGATCAGTCTGTCCTTGCTTATCATCAGACAGACTTTCCTTTTCTCAACCAACAATTGTTGGCATCAGCTCTACCTGTTTGGGGAGTGAACCCCAATTACCCTGTCTAATTTACCCAAGCCCAATTTTTTTGCCTTTGTCTCATCCTCACGACCCTGTTAATTACCTCTCTTCTCCTTCTGTCAAAGGCTCTTCATAGGAACCCTGAGGGGGTTTTCTGCTGAAATCCTCTTCATCCTTACTTCTACATTGGCTCGTTTGTAATCTTCAGCTCTCGCACATGGTTTGTTTGTTGTTGAGACCTCTTGGGCCTTGATGAGGTTTTGGTGCAGACCCGTCTCCACACTCCATATTTGAGGGATCCCTGCATGGCACTGTTTTCGTGGTCTTATATGTTTGACTCGGTTCCTGAGTCTTTGGATTGTGGATCTCGGCCCATCTCTACCCTTAATAACTTGGTAACTCGTTTATCACTGTCAGATCCAAGCACAGCACCAATTCCTGTCACCCGACTTTCCCTTTTCCACCCTCCCATGGTGCCACATTTCGACGATTTACTTGATGATGCACGATCTGCTAACAGCAGTAACAGTGATTGTTTGGTCTGTTTGATCCCTGTGGGGGGCTTGTCTATTTTATTGCATTTCATTCATCTCTGAGGACCTTTTCTTGCTGATGTCTGGGGAGAAGGGAGAAGCATATATATTAGAAGCGGTTCAGGATCTCATCGCACAACAGGCTATCTAACCAGCTTACCAGGTTCACAGGGGTTTTACTCCCACCTGTTTGTGGTTCTCAAGAAGACAGGGGACTGGTGTTCTGTCATTGATTTATCCTGTCTAAATCAGTAAGTTCACACTCCTTACTTTACCATGGAGACATACCTTTCTCTTTGATGGGCATTTTCTCCAGGTCTTTGGATGACTAAGGTGAACAATTTCAATGTTTACTTACACATTTCTGTGGCAAAGCATTTCCATTTATATCATTGGTTTGTCTATCAGGTGGTTGTGTACCAGTTTTGTGCCTTACCTTTTGGCCTATCCTCAGTACCATACATGTTTTGTCATGTGGTACACTCCTTTGCTCGACATATTCATCCCATGGGGTTGTGCTTCCATGTTTATTTGGATGACTGACTTCTTCTTGCTCATTCCAAATGGGAATCAGCCTGTCACACTCATCAACTCCGGGCCAAAGCTGCATGGGTGGGCTGGTTGGTCAAATTGAAGGAGTTTGTCCTTTGTCCTACCAAATACTTTTCCATTTGGGTGTTTTCTTCAACACCCATCTCAGTTAGACTGAACCTACTCTCTGGCTCCGTTCTATGGAATGGGCTGTTTGGAAAGCCCTGTCTGTTCACTCACTTACAGCTCACAAAGTTCAATTGCTTTTTGGGTTGTGGTCCTCCATGACCCCTCTCATACCCCTGGACAGGGCCCATATGTGTTTTCTTCAATGGATCCTCTCTCAGGATTCCTTGGATATTTCTATATCCCTTCCCTCATCCCTTGTAGACAATCTTCATTTGTGATTGAATAGAGCCCAGACATCATTGGGGGTCCCACTTCCTCCTCTGTGGCCAGATTTAAATCTGTTCATGGTTGCATCCCTTTAGGGCTGGAGTGCCTGTGTGGATCACCAGGAGGTTTTGGGTTACTGGTCTGTGAATTAGAGTTCTCTTCTCAAACTCCTGGCTGTTCACTGGGCTTTGGATCAATTTCTTTCTATTGCCAGCCACCAGCTAGTTATGATCCATTCCAACAATCACCAAGGTAACACCAGGTACAGATCCCTATATTTTTGCACTATGGATCTTCTTTTGTGAGACCACAAACATCATATTCATTTGATAGTGTGTCATATACTGGGTTCCTTCCATCTTGTAGCCGATCATCTTTCCCAGCCAGATCTGATATATCCCGTAGAATGGTCCCTGTGTCCTGCTATTTTTTGGTAGCTCTGTCTGCATCTGGGTATGCCCCATATCAATGCCTTCACCACCACTCTCAATTGAAAATTACCTTGGTTTTGGTACCTGGTCCCACATCCTCAAGCTTTGGCTGTCAATGCCTTCAGCCAGGATTGGTCTCATCTATTCCTTTATGTTTACTTTCCCATCCATTTACTTCATTGGATAGGCTCCCTCGTCTGTGCCACTCCATGCACAGTCCTTCTGATTGCTCTTTACTGGCCTGCTCAATCTTGGTTTCTTTGGTTGCTCCAACTGCTGGTGGTCCCTCCCCTTCCTCTTCCCTTCCTTCCCGACCTGCTCCATCAACTCCAGTCACCAGCACTCCATCTTGTGCCATTTTTCCTTTATATTCACCCCTGGCTTTTGTCAGGACTTGGCAAGGAGTTCCAGTTTCTCTTGCAGAGTAGCTTCACATTTAGCCTGTTCCATTCGCCCTTCTTCTTTAGCCATCTACCAATGCAATTAGAGCATTTATCACCCCTGGGCATTGAATCGGGCTTTCCTCTGTCTTGTCTGTGCCCTCCATTGTTCTACTGCTCACACGGCTTCTTCCGGGGTCCCCTTTCCCACCTTTTTATTCCTTGGCAATCTTTCTCTTCCTGTGGTCTTTTCCCAGTTACCCTGACCAATTGGGTTCAACGTTTGATCCAGTTGGCCTATTCCTCTTTATCTCCTTCCCAGCCTGGTCTCTTTCATGTTACCTCACATCCAATCCATTGCCTTACCTTCTCCTTTGCTTCTCGTCTTTGTCAGCCATTG
>NW_013666062.1:550268-573817 GCF_000517525.1 Limulus polyphemus | reverse complement strand
TACGCATACTACATTGCTGTTTCTGCTTCCCCAGAGTATTGCCTGCCTCCTGTGGTTATTTTACAGACTTCGACATGGCTGTGACATGAGGTAAGCCCTCACTAATGCTTTATTTTCTTTCACAGGCCCCTGCTTCAGCTTCACTTTGGATCCCACTCTGTGGCGAGTGGTGCCTGACTAGGTATTCTGTCTGTACTCAGAATGGGTTCCACTTAGGTGGCTCTAACTCTTCACAGACATCTTGATATCAAATCTGCACTGAAAGCCATGTTAATTCTCATACATTTATCAGGCTATGTATGCTCATCTTTGAGATGGGGTGTTTCACAAGATTAGTAGAGTGTAATTTCCTCATGATAATTACATCATAATATGTCTGTCTTCAGGCCATACTGCTCATGGATGGCATGGGTAAAGCAGAAAAGTATTGTTGCCCATCCCTGCCATGCCTAGATTGAATAAATTGGTGTGGTCTTGCTTTTTAAAAATGGGGTTTTGTAATCACCCATTGCACTGTCTTGGGTGTTGCAGTCCCTCTGGACTCTCCACTCCCCTTTCTTCCAGTGGAGTACAGGAGTCCTTACCACTTACCGGGTCCAAGCTGCTGGGGTGGTTGACTATGTAGGCCACCTGCTGGATGGGTTCCACAAGGATGGCTATAACCATTTAGCTCAGAGTAGGATGGTGGTGTTCTGCCAGTGTAGAGGGAATTAAAGATGGCCTTTGGAATGGGTTGTCTTTAGATATAAATTTTAGCTTGATAACTATATGAATAATAAGGACTAATTTGGATTTTGTTTTGGTTTTTATGTAATAGTCTTAGTCTAGTTTAGAGGATGGGACAGCCTAGATGGACCCTTGTTGTCCCTAAATGTTATGTTATTTAATAGATTACATATAACCACTGGCAGCAATTGTATCGATTGGTTTCATGTCAAGAACTCAATTAATCAAAATTCTGATTCTGTCAACTGTCGCAAAAATAATCAACTAATCAGATTTAGTTTTACTGATTATTTAAGCTTATACCAACTATTCAAGTAATCATAATATTGCTACCAAACTTGCTCACTCTATCTATGCTATAGCATGACTAGAGGGAAGGCAACTTTCTGAGTATCTAATATTTGTATGTACCACAGATTGAGAAACATTATACTAATTGATTTGGGGGCTGTCAATTAATCAATGAACAAATATGAATAATCACCCAGCTCTAATAATAAATATCCATATTTGTATTTAATTGATTTAACAGTTGTCCACCAGGGATGTAGAATGACTCTTTTTCTTTTGGATTATTTCACATTAACCATCATATATACATAGGCCATTGTGTATTGTAACTTGTTAAACATTATTTGGGCTTCTTTACATTTTTCTGAAGGCTGTTAATGCTCTTGCAAGATCTATATTTTATAACATTATCTGTAGTAATATTTTCTAAAGAAAACAACAAACATTTATTCTTTTCCTCATCCTTCTCTTAAAGTTTGAAGAGGTATTTAAAAATGTGCTGAAGCTAAAAATAATATTAGCTTGAAGTTTTTTTTTCTGCAAAACCTACATGATTTACAAATTTATCAATCAACCAAATAACCAATTTTGATATGTTTTCCTTAAAGCTCATTAGCATATTTTTTTCATAAATAATCTTTTAAAAATAAAATAAAGTCAGATAGATTACATAATTGTATACAGTACTACACCATAATTATTTGGATGTCTTTTGGACATGTGGCATGGCTACCCAGAATACTCTGCTAGGGAATATGATAATAATGCCAGATAGGTCAATTGGTAACATCAAAAAGTATGTAAAATAACCCTGGAAATAGTGAATTTAAGAGAAAGGAAGCCATAATCTGCCTGGAATGTGAAAAATAATTACTTCATTTGTTTGATCATGTACATAACATGGATTGTGATAATAATGAAACTGTGTTATATCTATGAATATTTGAGAAACAAAGTTATAGCATAAGAGCAGTATTTCTGATATATTTATTTCATGAAAAATGAGCTTTTGTTTCCTCATACTTCTCATTAGTTGCTGAAAAATGTAGTTAGTAAGGTGAAATTAGATCTCAGATATATTTCAGTTTAGTAGTTTGCCTTTTTCATCAAACTCTTGATTTCATTAATTTCATCTTATCAAGAAAATTATGCCAAACCATATAACTTTAGGCACATGATAAAAAAATGTTAAAACAAAATTTGATTTCTTAACTACATATGGAGTAAGAACCTGTTGTTGTAGGAACCACAGGTCCTCCTTGTGATGAATGTACAAACTAAAATAACTTTTAATTGGTAAATGGCACATTGGATATAATCAAGTTATGTTATATCACACTTAATTGCTATTGTTGTATGTAGTCATTAAACTTAATTAATGGTATGTGACAATTAGAGTGTAAAACATCTGTTAAGTTTAATAAAAAAATTGACACTTACTAAAGCTAATCTTATAACTCAGTACTTAAAGCAATATCATTGTAAAATAGTTACCAAATAAATGTGATTTTGCATAATTCTCTTTCTATCTTGTTTCATTATTTAGTTGTTTTTATTTTGTATAGTTATATTTTATTCTTAAAGAAAGCTAAACTATTAACGTTTTATCTTTACCAGACCCAGAGATATTTTTAATCTTTAACAGTTAAAATTGTACTCTTATTTTCAGGTTGGTGGTTTTGAAGTTAATTTGAGTTTCACAGTATGATGCTGAATGAATGTTAAATTCATTTTAGGAATTGTATTAATTTTTTTTTTCAAAGAGTGTATACAACTTCTGCAAATTCTCTCAGTAAAAATAACTCATCATGAGATGTTTTTATTTTCCTGTTGAAGGTGACAGCTATTAATAATCGTCCACTTGCTGCAAGTTGGTCAGAAATGGGAAAAGTCTATATTTGGGACTTATCTCATCCTCTTCAAGCTGTAAATGTTCCACATGTAATGGCTTCGTATGTTCGGAATAACGAAGCTCCCAAGCCACTCTTCACTTTCACTGGTCATCAGTCTGAAGGATTTGCTGTTGATTGGTCTCCAACTAAACCAGGTTTTAATTTTTCTACATTATTATTTAATGCTACCCTATTTTAAACAATGAGGTGTCAAAATATTTGTTTATTACATTTCTTTTATGAAAATAAAGAGTGGAAGATTCCCATTGTTAAAATGCATGTTATAGAGAAATACGAGAGGGAAAAAGATGTGTGTGTTTTTGGTCTTACTATAAAATTCATGCTTATCAAGTATGTGCAGCTCATTTTGTTGATGAAATCTATCTTAATAAAAAAACTTTTTTTTTTTAGTTTACTAATGGTATAACTCATTATAAAAACAGTTAAATATAGCAATTCAAACAAGATACTCAATTGTAACCTCGAGTTATGTCTCTTGTGGAGGTGGTAAATTCCAATTTGGGGTTTTGTTTTGGGATTGGTAATGGGTTCTGGATCTCTTTTTTTTTTTATTCACCTTTTTTTTATCCCTTGCATACTTCAGGGTTCAACATTTTTTCATTATTTTCTATTGTTTTTCAGGTTCCACATTACCTTGTTTTTTTCTTTATCTGTTTTACAGAATTAATGCTTCTTTCTTCTTAAGGAGTGCAAACACCACTCTGCTTATTTCTATCCCAGTTTCTCTTCACTGTGGGCATTGTGACTCTTTGTGATGGTAGAGATTCACTACTGTATTTAAAAGTAATATTTTAAGAATAAAATATAATTCAAAATTATGTCTACTGTTCCAATTGTCCTCCCTTTCCTGTTGAATTTGGAAGAAAATGTGACCACATAAGGTTGTCAAGGCAGATGTCAAACACAGGTAATAAATATAATGTAATAAAAGGTGATTGGCCAAAATATTCTGTCAACAGATGGCACAAAACATCTGACTACCAACATAATGGTCCCATGCAACATGAATTTGAACAATTTGCAAATGGGAGACAGTTGATTTATGGCACAAGCAAGAGAGATAGCTTGAGTATGTAGTATAAGGAATACATGTATTTCTTTGAATTATATTTTAATAATAACATATTACTTTGAAGTAGAAAAAATTAATGCACAGTTGTTGTAAATAATGTAATAGTTCTTGGATGTTTAACATAATTGTGCTACTAAATTTTTTAATTTGTCATAGTATTTATAATATATATAAACACACAGACACACACCTTTATTTCTACTTTACTTTGTAATAAATATTTAGGTCTTACAAGAAACAATCTCTCCAATCATAGTTTGTTGCAAGAAATAAAATAACTTGAAAGCAATATTCAGTAGAAATTACTATGATGTCCTCTGCCATGGAAATCATGACCATGTTGTAAAAGTCAGTTTTTCTTTTGATGATGTAAAGGTTTTTTTTAAACTAATATTCTCTTGTGTGACCTAGTCCTTGTTTCTTCTCTCTAATCTTAAGCATTGTTAACATATATTCCAATGTTGTATTAAATTTTACATAGTAATTTATATATCTGCTTGCTAACTCCTCGTGCCGTTCAGTAATTTAAAAATATACACTTCGTTTCCAATATGCTATATTATAGATCTGTACAATAAATTGACATATCAGTTAATTAATGACATTTGAAATAGACTTATTTAGACTTGCCAGTTTATAGATTAGACACTATGTTCTTATATTAATTCATAAATATACATGAAACCTAAATGGCAGTTGTTGTCTGTAGATGTACACATAATCTGCTTGATTTAAAAACAGATGCTGTTAATACAGAAGGTAATTCCTACATAGTAATTTATAGATGTACACACAAAGCCTACTTGATAACTTAGATACTGATACTATTAATTCAATAGCTAATTCTTACATAGTGATTTATAGATGTACACCCAAAACCTACTTGATGATTTAAATACTGATACTGTTACTCCATGAGTTAATTCTTGCATAGTCATTTTTAGATATATATACTAACCCTACTTGATGATAGATAATGATGATGTTAATTCATGAGCTAATTCTTACATAGTGATTTACACACAAAATCTACTTGATGAGTAAAGTATTGATGCTGTTAAGCCACAAGGTAAGCTGTTATGTGAGAGGAGGTAAGATATCATATTGGAATCATCAAGCAGGTTTAATGTGTACATCTATAAATTACTATGTAAGAATTAGCTTGTGGGTTTACAGTATCAGTATTTAAATCATTAGGTAGGTTGTGTGTGTACATCTATAAATCACAGTATAAGAATTAGCTCATGGATTAGCAGTATCGGTATCTAAATCTTAAAGTAGGTTGTGTGTGTACATCTATAAATCACTATGTAGGAGTTGTGTAACAAGCTAAGTTCTCCAAAAAACAAGTAACTGATTGAAATTCCATGAGTAGAGGTCAAGAAAAGAACATGTCTAAACACCATGAGTGACAACTGAAAAGTGAATTTGAGCTAAGCTGCATAGAGGGAGTCAGCTGTGTTAGGCATTGTGACACACTCCTATTTGTGGAGGGTTATCGCATGCTACCACACAGCTGTCTCATATGAAAACAGGTGAGGGTAGGAGGGAGTATCAAGACTAGAGGCGAGCAAAAATTTGTGCATATAGAGGGCAGTACAAGTACAGATTAGTTATCATCAATTCAAAGTTT
The DNA here is from genome assembly GCF_000517525.1 of Limulus polyphemus. Taxonomy (NCBI): domain Eukaryota; kingdom Metazoa; phylum Arthropoda; class Merostomata; order Xiphosura; family Limulidae; genus Limulus; species Limulus polyphemus. Next base: position 568,182 of record NW_013666062.1, on the reverse strand, counting down.
AATGTTACTACTACTACTGGTGGACTTACAGCAGTTACTGTTACTTCATCTACAATGGTTTTGGGTCCGCATTTATCGATGGAAGACGTTACAGCCTTGGTTTGCTGGTTGTTGGCTACTTTCATGTAGGCTTCAGATTTGCCTGAAGATTATCCTATCATGCCTTGTTCAGATGTATCTGAACAAGAGTATGATGATTTCAACAGCCTGCTTCCTCCCTATCACATGCCACACAGTCATATTTAACTCCAGTGGATGCACACAGTCCTTCTCTTTTCCTGAGGTGGATCAGCCAGGTTTGTTATGTTTTGTCCTTGTCTCTCATTTCCTTTGACTCCTCTTATTCTCTTTTAATTGAGACATCTTTGGCCCAATATCTTGTTTTCTCCCCTCTCTTGATATTGGGGTTCATGCCAGTATGTTAACAACCCAATTACATTCTGGGATCAGTATACCTTAATCTCTACATAATATGGAAGCTCATGCTTTGGCTTACCATAAGTCTGAGTTTTTTTTATTTATTCACAGCAGTTAGATTCTCTTCTGCCTCGGTGTAGTTTGGATCCCATTACTTCAGTCATGTTTTCACAACCTCAGTTCTTCTGTATTCACCTCACCTTATCCTCCTTCCTTCATTCCCTTTCCTCCGTTCACCTTTTTCTTAGGTCCTTTGTGTCCTGGTATTTTCCATTCTGGTATGATTGTTCTCTTCTGCCCTTTTCCTCCCAACATAGCTCCTCTATTGTTGAGATTTTTTGGGTCAGGACACACTTTGGTCTTGCATCTGTTAAACCCCAACCTCCTTACATGACTTACATATGGCTCCCTTTTTGAGGCAAGATGTCTTTGTGGGCCTTTCTGACTCATTAGAACCCAGAGTCGAGTCTGCCTATTTGCCCATCCCCCTTTTCTCATTGGCTTCCTGTTTCTCTCAACATCCTCCTGAGCCTGTTCTTGTGTCTTGTCCCCCTTCTTCCTAACCTATATTGGTTCATGCTTCACAGGTCTCTGAGGTCAACTGTTGGTTTTTATTTGACAACTTCAGCAGTCCCGGTGACTATGGTAGGTACAGTTCTTGTGGGGTCTAAGATTTTGCATTTTCCCACCATCTCAGATCCTTGGGTTCTGCAGGTTCTTTCCAAAGGGCTCTTTTTTTGCTTTTCTTCCTTTTCTCCCCTGTTCCCTTGTCCTTTTTCCTCCCCCACCTCCTCAGGATCCCAGTTCCAGCCAGTGTCTGTCCGAGGCAGTTCTCAACCTTCTTCACAAGGGCACTGTGGAATTGGTGGATCTTTCTCAGCAAGGTTTCTATTCCTGTTTGTTTGTTGTCCTTAAGAAGACCGGGGTATGGCACTCTATCATTGATCTTTCTTCCTTGAACTGCTTCCTTGATTCATGGAGTCATACCTATCTCTTCGATTGGTTTTCACTCCTGGTCTGTGTCTTACTTCCACATAACTATCTTCTCAGCATCCCAGCATTTTCTTCATTTTTTCCATCTGGGTTGCATCTACGTGTTCCAGGCTCTTCTATTCAGGCTGGCATTGGTTCCTTACGTTTTTGTCGGGTGGTTCCAGCCTTTGCACATCTTCTCCATTCCAGGAGCTTTCATTTCCACCATTACATGGACAACTGGTTGCTTCTAGCTCCTTTTCATGCTACCTCTTCCCTTCACAGTCAGTTTCTTTTTTTGAGAAACTGCACAGGTAGTTTGGCTGGTCAAGGTGAAGAAGTCCTTCCTCTTCCTCACTCAATACCTTGTTCATCTCAGGGTATTTTTCAATTCCCATCTCAACCAGGGCCCAACTTTCTCCCCTTTACCTGCGATCTTGAGAGCTTCTGGTTTGGATTGTTTCCTCTTCTCCTTCTCCAACAGTGCAAGAGGCTCTATCTTTTTTGGGGGACATGGACTTTGGAGGCCCTCATTCCCCTCAGTTGAGCCCACATGAGACCTCTTCAGTGGGCTTTACAAGTTCTCTGGAACTTCATTCAGGATCCCTTAGTCACCCTATTCCATCTCCCTCCTTCCCTGCATGTGGACTTCACCTGATACTTGAACTGAGACAACACCACACTATGTATTCCATTTCCTCTTCCTCGTTTGGAAAGTGAGCTTTTTCATGGATGCTTCTCTTTCAGGTTGAGCTGCATATCAGGACAGGAGATTTCAGGACATTGGTCTGTAGCAGAGTCATCTTTGCATGTCTCTTAGAGCTGCGTGCTGCTCCTTGGGCTTTGGTTCATTTCCTTCTATCTCTCCAGAACCGGTTGGTTATGATCCATTCCAACAGCTCCACGGTTGTCTCATACATCACTCAGTCATTGTCTCTATGTTCCACACATTGGACCTCCCGTTTTGGACCCATTGCCATCACATGTACTTTACAACATACTGTTATACTGATTGAAATTGGAAGAATTTGGTTTTACAAGCATAGCCTTATCAAGTCCATTAAAATATGTACAGTGTAATTATTTGAAAGTTATGATAAAAAATTATTAAGTACTTACACTATGTTTATGGTAATCAGATATAGGCTACTAACCATGTCAGTGAAACATCTGTCAGTTGTTAGTCATGTTATGTGTGATGTGGAAAACTTCTGACACATAAAAAGTCTCAATATGACTGATAATATACCAGGTAAATACTTAACTTTTTGTTGTATTGATGTTAAAGTTGTGCCAGATCATTGCTGTAGAAATATAGAATGTTGACAAACCACATTTTGAAGATAGTAAAGCCATGACAATATTTCTGAGTTTAGTAGACTGAAATAAAGAACTGTCATTGTGACCAATTTAGCTTGTAGAGTAAAACTATCTATTTAATAGTATTAGTTTTGTACATTCCACTGAGTCTGGAGATGTATAGTTACACACCTTTTGCTATTATAATATTAAAAATTTACTGTTTTTCAAATATTCTATATAGGTGTTTTAGCCACGGGTGATTGTAAGAAAAACATCCATCTATGGAAGCCTCTTGAAGGAGGGACATGGCATGTTGACCAGCGAGCCTACACTGGACACACAGCATCTGTAGAGGATCTCCAGTGGTCTCCCAATGAGCCATATGTGAGTAAGTGTAAAAGTAAAATTGTAGGACTGTAAGGATTCACTAAAGGTATGATTCATTGTGGTTCATTAGCCAGAATTATGTACATGGATCATTTGTGCTGCAGATTGGTTCTTTTTCTTTTTTTCTGAATGTCCTTTTATGTTATATGAAAACAAATGCTTTAAGAAATTTAATTACATATTTACTTTTCCATACAAGTGTGTGATTAGACTATGTACTGTATAACCTTTCTAAATGTAGATTTCACTGTCTTTAGTAATGTGGCTTGGAAATTCCATTAATTGGGTTTCTAATTTCTCTTGAATACCAAGTATCAAGTTATTCAATAAATAATAAACCAAACTGACATGTGCTGTGTCAACAATGGCTGACTCATCCAAGTGTACAATAGAAGATGCACCTTCATCCTACCAATCAGCTATTTGAAAATATTTGGGGTTTGAAGTTTGGGATCAAAATGAAGTAAGAAAAACTGATCATTGAAAAACAGTATGTGAGATTAGAACAATGTCAAACATGGTCACACACTTGAATGTTACAAGAAACAAAGGAAGTTAAAGGTAAACTCTCACAAGCTTCACTTTCTGAAAGTAGTAAAGGTCATGGTATTACTCAGCTGAAACTCCAAAAAGTGTTTAAAATGAAATTAAACCTGAATAGTCCAAGGGCAAAAGAGATAAGATCTATTGGAATCTTTATGACTAAACACATGAGACATTTTCAGTGGTGGATAGTGTTGGTTTTAGGGATCTGCTTAGGGTTTTGAAGCCAAGATATGAAATCCCTTCTAAGACTTACTTTCATACTGGAAAAGGATAAACTTGACACTGAATTAAAAGGTGTTTCTTCTGTTACCCTTACCAGTTATGGATGAACTTTGAGATCTGCTGAAAGCTACTTCACTGTATTTTTATAAATGACAACTGGGAAATGAGAAATTACATTCTACAAACAAGATAGTTAAATGAGCTGCATATGGCCTAGCACTTGGTGAATGTACTGAAAGAGGCTGTATCTTCTAGGGCTTTCATGTGTTGCAAGTGGATAGGTTGTTAGAGTGGGTCAAAAGGGGTAGTTTCATTTTTGCACAGAAGTTCAACAGCAAATGGTAAATTGAAAACAAATCATCTTAAGCTTCATCAACACAAGCTTATTCAAGATGTCCCAGCCAGGTGGAATTCTAGTTTTGATGTGCTGTATCGTTACTTGGATTAACAGCCTACAATTTTGGCAACATTTATGGACAAAGAAGTTTTTATGAATAATCGTATAAAACAGTGCGTTTGAAATTTTTTTACTTTAAAGTTGATATTTTCAGATGATCAACAATTACATTTTAAGAAAAATGTGATTTCTTCATAAGTGCAGTGTTGATCATTTTATGTTTGGTATGCTAGCAAATTAACATAGTTATATATATCGTGATAAAAGAATCATGATTATTATTATTAAATCATGAGGTAAGTATGTTGTTACATCCCTATAAAATTGTAGTTTTAATAAACCAACTGATAGTTTTACATTTCTCTTATCAATATTCATCACAGTATATAAATGTTTAAGACTTTACATATGTGTTTTTTGAAGAAATAATTTTCAGTGCTTTTTTTCCATTCTTTTGTGTTCTCATGCATCAATAAACTGTATAGTAGAGTTAGTCATGTAGGCTCTCATTGCTGATTGATTTAGGTACAGATACTCAATGACAGTTTATTATGATAAAATGGGACAAGTTATCATTGCTAATAATAGTTAATTAAAAACTGCAAGTAATGTAGTGATTAAAAAAGAAAGATGAAGCACCGGGTGGAAAATGATATAACAAATGTTAAAGAATTTGTTAAGTTTATATAACAGAATCCTAAGTACCTCTCCAGTAAATTTGGTGGGATATATTTTGATTTTTAAGCTAGATGAATTGATGTTTAAAGAAACTTTATTTCAGTTACTTTTTTTTCATTATTAAATCTATATGCACTTATTGTTTGAATAAATATTCCTCAGTTTATTTTATATAGAGCGAAATATTGTTAGTAGTTGAAGTTATTTGTATGGAATTGAGTATGCAATATATTTAGAAAAAACAAGTTTCAGATGCATCCAAGTTGCCCAGTTTGTAGGAATTGAAAATGTACTTAGTGCAAAATTATAGAATGGACAGTGGTGTTACCATGAAACAGTGTTTTGGTATTTTTATAAACGTTTTTCTTTTTATTCCATTTCACATTAGTCATTTAAGTTTCAGAAATATTATTTCTGGATTTATCCCAAAACATTAATTAAAACCTGTTCTGTCTACCTAAAATGATATCTAAGAAGGACTGTGTTTTGTGGCTTTATAGGTTTTAGCCTCTTGTTCAGTAGATAAATCTATTCGTGTGTGGGACATGAGAGCTGCTCCTCAGAAGGCTTGCATGATAACCACTGAAGATGCTCATGAATTAGATATCAATGTCATCAGTTGGAACCGCAAGGAACCTTTTATATTGTCTGGCGGTGATGATGGGGTCATCAAGGTCTGGGATCTTCGACAGTTTAAAGTAAGTAGAGCATTAATAGATTATTTTTATGCCTTAAAAGTTTGTATTGTATATAAAAATTGGAAATTTTTAAAAAAAATTATTAGTCTACTAAAGTAAAAACAGTTACAGAGTTCCAAATACTGACTGGTATTTGACAAGTTACTAATCAAATCTATAAAATTTCACATTTTCACTTTTAATTTGTAAATTTTCATGTGAAAATGATGATGAATACATGTAACTGTCTTCATATTAAACATAAAATTCTAAAGTAGAATGTTAATTAAAATTCATAGCTGAAGTGTGGAAAACCTAAACATGTTCAATATTTTGACCCATACATGGAACATGAAGTTCCAAAAGTATAAAGTAGTTTCTTTGCAATTGTTTTTCAAGTCAGTCAAACTTGCAGGAGCTCAGTTTTTCTAAAATAATAAAATAAATGAAAAAGGGCCTAAAAATATTTTCAAATTTGTTTAGACTGTGCTTTAATTACTGTGAAATTGTACATTAGTTAACAATAAACCTATCACCTGTTTCAGTTACTTTTCGTTTTTCACCTTTATAGCAATTCATCAGAAAAACGTTTGAGGTTTTAATAATTATCTCTTTCTAGTTTATTCATATTTTACAGATTCTTAATGTTAAAATCTTCATTGCTTGTGCCATTATTCAGACTTTCTTTATGAGTCAGAATACCTTGAGTGTTAATTAATGGCAGTATGTATGGTACCTTAATTCTTTTAATAAGCTATTGTCCATGGTAATGAAGGAAGTGGATTCATTTCATAGATAACAAAATGAATAGTTTGTCAAGGGTGGAACTGTAGTTTTAAATTGTATCATTCTTCATCAGCCCAGCTAACCAATGAACAGACGTAATGGCAGATGACGAGTTGTCATCCCATTATCCTTCAGAAATGATAGTTAAAATATTATATAAAAATTTTATGATCTTTGTTTCATGAAAATATGTCAAGGACAATGATAGATACAACACTTAACAAATTATTTAATATGTATGCTATATTATATGAACTGTTATAGTATTTCATTTTCTAATAGCTTTATTTGATTTTTAGAAAGAAAGTGCTGTAGCAACATTCAAACACCACACAGCACCCATTACTTCAGTAGAATGGCATCCAACTGACAGCACTGTTTATGCTGCTTCTGGTTCTGATGACCAGATCTCCCTGTGGGATCTAGCTGTTGAGAGAGATGCTGAAGCTGAAAGAACAGCACAAGAAGAGGCAGAATTAGCAAACCTTCCACCCCAGCTGTTGTTCATTCACCAGGGACAAACTGAAATCAAAGAGTTACACTGGCACCCTCAGATGCCTGGGGTTATAATTAGTACAGCCTTATCTGGTTTTAATATTTTTCGAACCATCAGTGTTTAAAAGGAATGTAACTTTTATTTCCATGTAATTCGAATGTATATAAAAAATTGTTGTCTGGTTAAATTGATTTTGTGGCTTTGATTCTCAAGTCTTTTATTTGTACAGCAACAGAAATATCCTCAGTTTTTAGTGTTATATTCATTTAATTTCCAAATTTGTTTGCAGTGATGAAATGTGTATATGTACATGAGTAATCTTTATTTTACTCAGTAATATATGACTATACTTAAAACTTTTGGATTTTAATAAGATTTAATTCCATTAATTAAAAGGAAATTTATTACTTTTTCACACTAAAGTATTTATTTTGGGTGAGTTTTTGATTACTTTGAAGGTTTTTGAAACATACATTGGGCTGTGGGTTATTATTATAATTGACAAACATGAAATAATTTTCAAACAAAACTTAGCAATAGAACAAACAGTGTATGCCATCTATAGTGGATTGTTTATTCTATTGCTTGGGTTGTGTTTTAAAATAGTTGTTGATTGTAACTATCACATTTGGTCCAATGAAGACTCCAGCAAAAGGACTTGAAGACTTGCAAAAAATAATTATTTAATATGAGAAATGTCCAAAAGTGTCTTTAATTTCTAGTTTTATATCATATTATTAATAAAAAAAAAGCATACTTGAAGATTTATTTGCATTCTTCCATAAAAACTTGAGAGAACAAAATATTTACAACATTAAAAGATCCAAAGAATTTCATAAAATTTATGAAATACTAATAACACTAAAAGATTTGTTATATTTTATGTGTGTGTGTGTATGTATGTTCAATATTTTTGATATATTGCTGTTGGTATGACATTTGACTAGTATAAATAGTGTTTCATAAACTTGTGATAAAAATCAGTTATTTTTCCAAACAAATACTGCTTATGATTTTAATCCATCATGTTAATGTTTCAAGTAGATCAAGTTTATGAAACTTGTAGGCGATTTAAATATAAAGCACATCATTTGAGAAGTAGCCTATGTAAAGTGCTATAAGTCAGGATTTTTCTAATAGTGAATCCAAGCCAGAAACAGATTCCTCTCCTTAAAAATTTAAGAAAAGAGTGTGAAGCAATGGATCTTTATGGATCTGTAACCACATCTAATGTGTTTTTAAACACAACAATTTTCATATTTTTAAAACAAAAGTTATATGATAAAAAAAAATATGGACTACAGTAGGCCTAGTAATTAGCAGTGAATAAAGACTTCATTTCATTTTAAGTGCAGTATGTTTAAAGCAGAAATAAGTACAACATATTTATTTCTTGTACTTTTGGAACCTACTGTATAAACTAATATAAAGTAGTTACAAACTCTTATAATTTGCCTAACTCTCAAAATGATAATGACATAAAAAAAAAGTAATAAACTGTAAGCTTTAACTTTCTTTTGCAGCCAATAAGATACTGCATCAGTCCATCATTCATTTTCAAACTTCTTTCAAAAGTACTAGAATACCTGGATTTTCCAGGATGTAATTTACTAAATCTACCAATGACTTCATTTTTGTCAATCTTTTCACCATAATAAATATGCAGACATTAGGCAAGATTGATTTATTAAGAGATTTATCAGGAAACTGTCTAGGTTAAAAATCAACTAAAATTATTTTTGCTATGGAGGATAATAAGGGATTTGTGTGAACCACTTCATATGACTGCAGGCATATTATGTTTGATCTTGCAAAAAAGTCAATCAATTCAAATGGAATAAGTAAATAAGTGTAGGCTATAGTTAGTGATGTAGCTACGCGATCAGTGATGGAGGAAAAAACACTGTGGATAATATCTAATACATTCTCCTTCACTTTCACTCATGGGTTCTTAGAATTACTAATGTAGTTTTCACCTGTTGATGCTGTAATTGCATGACCCACTCTGAGAATAAGAAAACTGGTTTGTTGGCTTGCAAGTGCTGTGAATTATAATAGTATTACTTCAAATAAACCAATGTTAAAATAAAAAAATGAATAATGTTGTATAATTATTTTTTATCTTATAAATCTGATGGGTAAATGACTTGCTTAATCTGATTCAAACCAAAACAGTTGTTGTTCATGTGAGCTGATAGTATAAATAGCACCTAGACCACTACTATGTCTGTTGTACCGCAGCCAGCCTGATGAGCCCTATTATTTAGTGAAAGACCTTGTTAAGCACTGAATATGTCAGATATGGTATGGATAACATATTATCTTTTGTTTCCTCTCACGGGTTCTTAGTTAGTGTCAACTCTGAGTGTTTTTTAATGGTAACGAACATCAACTCTGAATGTTTTTTAATGGTTATGAACATCAACTTTAAAAGTTGTTTAGCTAAGTTGAGCCTGAAGTATGGTGTCATTGTGAAGTCAAGATAAATTATAAAACTGATCCTGGGAGGAAAATATTCAGTATTTTTATTACGTGTATTAGAAATAGCCTTCAAGTATTTCATATCTAATTAATTGACCTAAACCTCTTGTGTCTGACTAACTTCCGTCCCACCAAACGTGCTCATCCTTTCAGCCTTGGGGGAATTATAATGTGAGGGTCAATCCCACTAATCGTTGGTAAAAGAGTAACCCAAGAGTTAGTGGTGGGTGGTGATGACTAGCTGCCTTCAAAAACAAACAAACTGACTAACTAGTGAAAGTACATCACTTGATTTTATACATCTGCAAATTTATTTTTCTTTGTCATGTGGGAATTAACCTTGATTGGAACTTTCTTGTTACATAATTAGACTTCATTCAGTAGCTTTGCATTGAGCTCTGATTATTATACTTTTTTCTTAATATTTGTGTTACAAAAAATGTTTTGGAAAGCTAAACAATTTAAGAATGTCAGTCCAATTTGTATTTACACACAAAATTGCGCTGACTCCAGAAGCTAGAAAATGTTAGACAACATTATGTGTTATAAAAACGAAAATATTTTAATGATAAGCAAACAATCTTTTGTTGTTGTTAGCAATTTTCTTTGCCTGCAATTCCTTCTTCAGAGTTAGCAAATTTTCATCATCCTTCATGAAGTTTCTCGGTAATCTTGAATAATTTTTGATAAGAATTACTTCATTAATATTTTTACGCAGTAGTTAAGGTATTTTTCTTTAAAGAATTCCAACATTGTGTCACATGGATTCAAAGTTCATCCTTTATAGTACGACTGGCAATCTGATGGTCACGGGTTTCGAATCCCCGCCCAGCCAACATGCTTGTCCTTTCAGCCGTGGGAGCGTTATAATGTGACAGTCAGTCCCACTATTCGTTAGTAAAAGAGTAGCCCAAGAGTTTGCGGTGGATAGTGATGACTAGCTACCTTCCCTCTAATCTTTCACTGCTATATTAGTTTTGCACGAAATTCAAAACAAACATCTGTAGTAGATTTACATCCTATCATATTATTCATTTAAATTACTGGATCTTTTAAAGATATTTATGTGCAGATAAAAATACGCACGGAGTTAAAAGTACTAAGGCCACTTCTAGAGTGGATTATATTTAGGATCATTTCCTATTGGATAACCTCCAGTTCAAAATTTTGTAAATGTCATTTATATGAAAGAAAATTTAAATGATTTCCTATTCAGTAATTCCTTAAAGAGAATGCTTAAATATTATACAATTTTCTGATCAAATGTAGTATTTCTAATGAAGGAAACATACGTTGTTGTAATAATTAACATGCATTTATCATTACTCCATAAAGATGTGATTTGTTAAGACTTGTATAGGAAACTGCAGGAAACGTCTGCGTTGTTTACGGTTTCTTATATTCTGTGAAACATGTATAGCAACCAGGGATGGGGCGAATACTGCAGATCAGTAATCAAATACGAATAATTCATATTTTTATGAATGCGAAAGCAAATACAAGAAAAATGCTAAGTATATAAATACATAGGAATATATTCATGAATATTTTTCGGGTAATATACAATAATGATAAAACAGCAAATGATAAGATTTCAATACTTTTATTTTATGAAACAAACTTTTTAGAATCTGAAACAAACAAAATTTGAACAAATAATAACATTTCAGTATTTAAAAAATACTTATAGATATTATATCTGTCAGTGAGGCGGCAGCGATCAGGTCTGAGAGTTCTACGTCAATGCTCAAGGGGGGGGGCAGAGGATTCTGGAACATTTGGGTAGCATTTGGCTTGTATAGCTAGAATAGGAGCGTCTTTTTCATAAATTTTCCAATGATCTGGAGGGTTGCAATCTTCAGGAATGCAAGGACCATCGAGGTAGGTGTTGATCTGTGTATTCTCTGAAAATGAGGTGGCTGGTTTCTTGGAGGCAGCAGAGAAACTAAAGAGCTTAGTTTTTTTTTTGCGAGGGGGGATTTACAGTCCTCTTGTGGTTCCACGGTTGTATGATTATTTGTTGAGGAAACTTTCTGAACTTCTTGCTGCAGGAGCATTTGATTGGATACATAGACCATAGGTCTAATGAAACACCAGTCAAGTTTAAATCTGGGATCCAATGCAGAAGCCACTTCGTTGTTCATACTGAGTCAGCCTGGCATAAACAAGTTTCTTCAGTGCAGAGAAAAGATTGAAATTATATGTGGACTGCATGTTGACAATCATCAGCTCATAAACACGTGACACTACATAATTGGAGGTAACAATGTTCTGTCCCCTCTTCAAAATATGTCAGTATTGTCATCAAATCTGCAAGCGAAGTTCGATCATGAAAAGTAAGTTTCGATGTACCATTATCCAGATTATCCAACTTCTCCTTGGGAATCTTCAATAAATAATTAATCATCTTAATTTCTGAGTTCCATCGTGTTGGTGTTACCAACTGAACTCTGGCCTCTCCCTCAAGTAGATCAGTTGCTTGTGTTGATTTTCGAATGTAAAGCACGATGGCTGATATTTTGGAAATTACTTTCAGCAGGGGGCCATGTCCAGGAAGAAATTCGATTAAATTATCTGCTGATTTAGATTCATCCAAAAATTCATCTTCGAGACATTATCTGTAGATGAGCTATCACCATCTCTATCACTAGGTAGTGAAGCCTTGTTCATGTTGGATGCGTAATCAGATGCCACATATGACACCTTGTTGATGTTAAAGAGATTTATTGTTTCGTCATATTGAGCTGCAATGTCATCAGATGTGTACACTTCTTGAAGCGCCGACATGCTAGCATGACTGTTTGCATTTTTCAGACAGTATAAAATGACCAGTGACTCCAAGAAAGCTGTGCATTTTTCAGCAATTCCAGATATCCACGATGACATTGATGATGGGTAAAATTTGCAGTAAGGAGATGACTTTTTGTTGGACTTCATCAAACCTGCTCTTGATCAACATTGTGGACAGATGCTTTCAACTGGGAAGAATATACTGAGAAATCTATGGCTGCCAATAGACCTTGAAAATCTTTTGACCCCATTACTGAGAAGGGTTGCAGTGTATCAGCAATAAAATAAAATTGACGAGTTTATTAGTGATGTGCTTCTGACGAGGGTGTGTAAACTTCTATTTAATTGATTCTGTACAGTACACCGCTATTATAGGCTGTTGTACCTGGGTGGAAGTACCAGAGGCAGATGTAGACTTCTATAGCTCTGCCTTGTGATTAAGTTAGAAATACAAAAGCGTTTCTGAGTTATATAATGTAGTTTATAATAAAAATAATAAAAACGTACTAATAATATATATAAATGATGAATATAGTTTAAACATGAGAAATTTAGTTTAACTATAGAATAATAGTAATAAAATATACCACTATAAATAAATATCTCAGTTATATAATATAGTTTATAATAAAACATATAATGCTAAATAAATGAAAAATAATAAAAATATAGTTTAACACGCATGAGTAATTTATTTTATCTATATTATTTTGTATAATTTATATAGAATATAGTTCATAGTAACAAAAAGGTTTACGTTCAGATGTATGGGCAGTTTACTATAGAAGTGTTTTTCCTGAGTAGAAATAGTCCACTTATAATATTTACACTTTGCTTTGATGTGATCAGATCTAGCAGTAGGAAGTGTCTATGTACCACTGAAGGCAGTTTAGTAGCCATCTTAAGTTATCTCAAGTGACTTGACTGGAGTAATAACCATTTAATACAACAACTTTGAAGGTGGTTGGAGAGTATTTACCTGATTTAACCCGCTCACTTTGGACATCCTTTACTGCGCATGTCACGATTTTTTTAGTAAGTTACCTTCAAAGTTTAATTAAACTACTTTTTGTTCATGTTATACCAATTAATATTGCTTAAAATCGTAGCTAATAATTCATATTTTAATAGTATATAAGTTTTAAGTTCATAATTTTATAAGGCAATATTAAAAAATATCCTGAATTTCCCCTAGTGTGAGAATTGTGACTTTTTTCTCTAGGCATTCCCTCTTTTCTAATTTATTTACCATCACTCCAAGAAATACGAAATTTAACGTACATTAGTCATTATAATGTTGTTATTACTCATGCAAAGCATAATTTTCATAACCTTCAATTTTATTTGGTTACATAGCCATCAAATAGAAAAATCAGACTCTTCTTGTCACAGGATTTGTCAATAGTTCTCTCTGACGTTCAATACTGTGAATATTATTTATAACCAATAGAAAGCTAAAGTTTTATTTATCAAATGTCGTCTTATATTACGTTGTTTTCTGTACAGGAAAGTATTAATTTATCTTACATTATAAACTTTGTTCCCACGAGAAAGTTTCTCGTGCGAAAGAAGCTTGTACTGAAAAATAAATTAACGTGCTGCGAATGTAATAAAGACAGTCTAGAAATTTGATGAGTACAAAAGTTGACATTTACTCTTACAGTATTAAGTATTCACTAAATCATTCGGCGAATACGAATATTATCCCATTTAATTCGAATACGAATACTTTAATTTTCCCTACAAAAGTATTCGAATACAAGTACGAATACTTCCAAAGCTGTATTCGAACGCATTCGTATACGAATACCCCACGTCTGACAGCAATCCTGATATACATCATATTGGTGACTAGAACACCTGTTATTTGTTGTGTATCACAGGCAGGCTAGAAAGTTTTATTACGTCTAGACAGGCCCACCAAAAAAGGTGGGAACTGCCCAGGGGCCGAGCGATTCGAAGGGGCTCGACGGATTGAATAGTTTTTTTTTAATTTAAAATTAAAATTTGCAACAACAAAAATTACCTTTTTCCTGCTGTTTTTAATAGGATAAAAATGTTGCAATAATCTCCAGTCCTGTTCTAGGCGGTAGTTTATAGATTGTTTTTCCCTGGGGCCCACGTCTAGACTAAGTACAACATTTTCGATATAGATTGATAAACAATTGTTGAATTATGTCACATTGATTTGTTTTGAAAATATATGTTCTCAGTACCTAGTTTCGTGTTGGTTCTTTTCTCAGAAGTCTGATACAATTTACGTTTATAGCCTATAACATTATGCCTCAATAACTAATAATACTATATTTGCATATTCACAAAAAAATGGAACAGTATAGCTCATACCAAGTTCCCCCATCAAAAGTATTAGGGGGTCTCCTGATATACATACATATATATATATAATGCTTGTTTTACCACTCCACTTTGTATATATTTGCGTTTATACATATGTTTATATATATATATTGTCAACGTTCGTCTGGAATTTCATCTATATATCTTGTGCTAAACAAAATAAAATCCTAATATTAGCTAGTGGGTGGGTATGTTTACCCTAGTCTCAAACTGCCTTCACTTATAAATACCACATATGAGTAGCTATTTAAGTGCTAATACGTGTTTTCTTTTATCACTTCCATTACTTTACAGTTCAGTCTGGATACATATTTTCTACTTTTTACGAATAAGTATAATCTTTTTTCAGAGTTTAATTTATAAATCTTTATCATTAGAAATGAAAGAGTAAATAATTGATGTGTATTTTAATGAAAGAATGTATGATTGCTGTGTTTTTTAATGAAAGAATGTATGATTGGTGTGTTTTTTAATGAAAGAATGTTTGATTGGTATGTTTTTTAATGAAAGAATGTATGATTGGTGTGTTTTTTAATGAAAGAATGTATGATTGCTGTGTTTTTTAATGAAAGAATGTTTGATTGGTGTGTTTTTTAATGAAAGAATGTATGATTGGTGTGTTTTTTAATGAAAGAATGTATGATTGGTGTGTTTTTTAATGAAAGATTGTATGATTGGTGCGTATTTTAATGAAAGAATGTATGATTGATGTGTTTTTAGTGAAAGAATGTATGATTGGTGTGTTTTTTAATGAAAGAATGTATGATTGGTGTGTTTTTTAATGAAAGAATGTATGATTGGTGTGTTTTTTAATGAAAGAGTGGTTGATGTGTATTTTAATGAAATTTTAGAAGGAAAAGAAAAGTGATAATCTGTTTGTTATTTTAGAAAATGGACAGAGTAGCTACAATAAATGACTTATCTGAATTCCTAACATTTCAAATTGTGTAGACAGTATTCTATTTTATAAGAAATTAAATTATATTTGGTACTTGTAATATAGGCCTATACATTCCTACTATTTTCATCGAGCGGGACAAATATCTAGCGTGTCAGGATTGTAAATCAAATGATTCACAGTTCGCGATTCTTTGCCTCATCAACGTGTCTCCTATTTTTAGGGCCGTGAATGCACTTTAAGTTAAGGGTGATGGCCAAATCCCAACATTCGACATTTGGTCAAACAACAGCTAGTGGTGAGTGCTAGCTGCTTTTCCTTTAGTTTATCAGTTCAAAATCACGTGACATCAATGTGCCCGAATCTATGAAATCTTTATTGAAAGAGCGTTGCTAAGAAGCTAAGATATGTTTTTATTCAGCAAAACTAGATGTCGGGACCTTCGAAGTAAACCTCGATGTTTGAAAAGGATGTTGATTATTTTCTTCATTTTTGATTGCTTTAAATGTTTCTGAGATAGCAGGAAGAGAAAATGTCATCTCTGTATCAAACCACTTACTTAAGTTCAAAATATCAGCATACATACGTTAATTAAATGTTATGTACACTATGATGAAACCTGTTATTTTCGTATAAGATATACTTATAATACTTAGAGCTGGCATTTGTTGTAGTTTTTTTTAAATAAACAACATTTGAATAAAGCCAGTCCCTTGGACCGACCCCTTATTGGAGAAGAAATTTTGACTATAATTCGGAATTTATTTCATGAATCTACACTAAATGTATCAAGATTTGAGTAAAATGTATAGATATGGTGAACATAAATAATCACGTGTTACAAAAAGTATTTATACTCGGTATATGTCTGCGAATTGACGTCGTCAATCTGACTCGCAGAAAAAAAATACTTTCGTCTGTCGTACAGTATGCATATTGTATTTGAATAATCTTTACAACCTTCTGAATGCGTATCTAAAGTGTTTTTCATTGTCCTTGTACACTGTATCTGGGAACACGAACTGTCGATAAATCCACAGTTTAGGGTAAAATGAATAACTGGTAACTCTGACATCAAATATGTTATACCATATATAATAACGCCGCGTGAAAGGTCGTGGGATGCGCACTTTGACCCCACCCGTGCACTGTGGTTAAACGATATTTGCAGTAACTTTTAAACCGTGATAAATGAAAACAGAGTTACTAATTTAGGAATAGGTTTGTGAAAGAACCTGTAGTTAAAACATCTCATATACGTTAAAACTATTCCTCGAAAAGAACACGAAGTTAATTTTGTGGTAGAACACAAACAGGATTACAAACTTTAGTATAGATGAAAAATTTAAATCTTTTTTATTATTCTGTGATCCGAACGTGACTCGAACACGCAACCTTCTGATCTGGAGTCAGACGCGCTACCATTGCGCCACCGGATCTGTGAAACGATATTCATTTAACATTTAAGTCATCTTTTTTATTTTGATACAGCTGTTTAATTATATGGAAATCAAAAATATATTTTACTTTATATCTGTATAAACATACTTTTCTTGGGTACGTTTTTCTATTGGAAGTCTCCCTCACTTAGTGGCTTAGCAGTAAGTCTTTCGGCTTATAATGTTAATAATCGGTTTTCGATACCCGTGGTGGACACAGCACAGATAGCCAGTTGTGTAACTACAAACAAAAGCTATTGGAAGCAAGTGATAATTTACCTATATCTTCAAGTCTGTCACGTATAATTAATTTTACGGTGACTGTATATGGCAGGTAAATGCAACCAATTTTCTTATTATTTTTGTTTGGTAAATCTGGTGTAGAATTTTTCACACTTAAAAGTTCATCATAAACTCAAGGTTTTGTTCAGTATTATTCTTTTTGTTTGGTAAATCTGGTGTAGAATTTTCCACAGATAAAGTTTCATCATGAACGCGAGGTTTTGTTCAGTAGTTAATAAAACTTTTTCTGAATTGAAAGAAACGAACTGATTAAAGGGTTCGTATATATATATATATATATATTGGATGTTGATATATCTCAAATCAGAGGGCGCAGTTGAAATGAACGATGCGAGTGCGTTTTTTTTCAACCTCAAGTTTTGTTTCATATTTACCTTATATTAAAAACCTCTTAATTCCAAGTACTTACGGGAATATATAATTAAAAGTGTTGTAAGAAATCGTGTGTCCAGACCGTTCACCACATTAAGCGGCAGTAACAGGGCTAATAATAGTATTGTTACGTCTTTGTTTGTTTGTTAATTTTCCGTAGAAATTCTTTCCGAGAAACTTCAGCGATACAAGTCCTTTCTTAAATAAAACTAGTTTATTCTTTCTCGATACAACTTTGCAATACAAAGAATTTCCACAGTTATTTTAAAGTTAACTATTTTTAGAAACACACGCTATAATTCACAACGATTCACGCACTTTACTTACAGTGCCTACTGCTCGCTTGACTCAATTATCTATCTCTATACCTATCTATCTGCAATTATCTCCGCT
>NW_013666062.1:548655-550046 GCF_000517525.1 Limulus polyphemus | reverse complement strand
ATAACAATTGATGATAATAATATATTTGTTATTCATCCAATTAGTGTGTTTTTGTTCACTTGGATTACAATTGCACTTCATGTTGTATCATTTAATCGCAGAAAAGATTTAACATTCTCGTTTATTACTCTTAAACAGTGCTTCTCAAAGTTTTTCAACTCACGGCACACGTTTAATGTCCCACACTTTTTTGCGGCGCATGTAAATAAGTCCGTATGGCAGGCCTAGTGGCATTCCTCTGACTAAGACAAGCAGAAATTACTGTTATACTCTGCATCAAGGAGAAAATAAATCAAACTTGAAAGTTAAAACAAAAATATTAAACTGATAATTAATTTACATTACTAAAATTCCTCGTCACACCTGAGACCCTTCCTCGGTACACAGTTTGGGAAGCACTGGCCTAAAACACCCTAAGCGAAATTTACCATGTGATTGGTGAAAGGTTTATGGAGTAGGTAGGTCGCCACCTACTTATTGATTATTCCTAAACCGAAAATCTAAATGAGTTTTTTTTTATCTATATTTGGAGTTTTGAGAGTATAAATGGAAAAACGCACCATTTTATTCATCGGTTTGGAGAAAATGTCATCACATACACAAGCATAGTCGACACAAGCTCGAACATAATAAACAAGGAATAAAAAGCAGTATAGAGAGTGAAAGGCTTAAAAACGAGTAATAGACACAATTATATATATATATATAGATTATAGAAATCTTAAAGTCAATAGATGAAAACATTATATTCACAGTGTATCTAAATATGGAGTGATATCAATAATAAACACAGCGGATATAAGATAATCTATACAAACCAAGTACGAGAAAACGCTATCAGATCCGGTGTAGCGCGTTTACAAGTTTAACAAAATATAATAGTAATTCGGCAAGATGTGTACAGTTATCTCGGGGTGAAGCTGTGCATTTCGTGTCAATGTTTAAAGTTCGTCTTAGAAGACGTATTTATATGGATTATTGCCGCTATTTATTGCGTACTGCATTACCTGTTTTTTATTCTTTGTACGCTCATAAGGGTTTGGTGGTTACGCAGGGTGCACAAGGGTACGTGTTATGATCCCTTCTGCGCTAGTTTAATTGATCTTTAATGTTTTTTGATATTTGTTTATTTATTTCTATGATATGTTAAACTTTTGTTAGATTGCTGCTAATTATTATGTTTCTAATATTCAATCATTTTGTTCTGTATGTTTTTGCAATAATTAATCTTTTGATCATTTTCTGAGTTCTTCAATTAATACTTATTGATATATACACATATATATGTTTATTTTGTAATGTTATTCTTTTTATGTGAGAAAAGTTAACTCATGCCTCAGTTTTTGTATTTTTTTTTTTGTTAAATGTCTCATTTTAATAATTTTGTATTA
>NW_013666062.1:544506-547911 GCF_000517525.1 Limulus polyphemus | reverse complement strand
ATCATTTGTTTTTTCTTTGTTCTGCAGTTCAACCCTTATGGTCTTATGTTTATGATTTACTGGAATTCTATCTTGGCCGTCTCATATCTGTTTGGGTATGGCGGCGGTGCCAATTGGTGGGATTCCATCCTTCACTACCTTTGTCATGTTATAATATTTTTCGTTTGTTTACAAGTTTAACAAAATCTACTATTAATTCGGCAAGATGTGTACAGTTATCTCGAGGTGTAGCTGTGCATTTCGTGTCAATGTTTAAAGTTCGTCTTAGAAGACGTATTAATATGGATTATTGCCGCTATTTATTGCGTACTGCATTACCAGTTTTTTATTCTTTGTACGCTCATAAGGGTTTGGTGGTTACGCAGGGTGCACAAGGGTACGTATTATGTTCCCTTCTGCGCTAGTTCTATTGATCTTTAATGTTTTTTGATAATTGTTTATTTCTTTCTCTGATATGTAAAACTTTTGTTAGATTGCTGCTAATTATTATGTGTCTTGATCAAAAGATTAATTATTGCAAAAACATACAGAACAAAATGATTGAATATTTTTTCTGAGTTCTTCAATTAATACTTATTGATATATACACATATATATGTTTATTTTGTAATGTTATTCTTTTTATGTGAGAAAAGTTAACTTATGCCTCAGTTTTTGTTTTTTGTTAAATGTCTCATTTTATTAATTTTGTATTAGTGGTATTAAATCATTGGTTTTGTGAATGTCATTATTTAAGTTATTATCATAATTGAATTTACTAATTGATACTGTATGTCTTAATTTTCTTTATAATATTCTAACGTGTTTCAGTTGTATAATTTCATTAGAATTATTATTTGTAAAAGTGTGGATACCCCCCTCTATGAGGTGGGATGAATAAAGAGAAAAAAAAAAAAGCGTCTGACTCCAGATCAGAAGGTTGCGTGTTCGAGTCACGTTTGGATCACAGAGTAATAAAAATTTGGCCTGGTACGGCCGGGTGGTTAGTGTGCTTGACTCGCAATCTGAGGGTCGCGGGTTCGAATCCCCGTCACGTTACATTAGATGGAATCAATACATTAGTGAGCAGTGTTGTTTGAGAAGTGAACAAGGTGGTTATAAATAGAGTTACGCAGTTCAGCGCGTCTCATCTCACAATACGTTATGGAATGTGAATTTGAAATTGCACAATAGTGTAAAAAGTATCACCTGGATGCAAAGGCTAGAGTTGCCATCAGGGACACTACTTTGGTTTCTTTCGCATATATCCTATTGGTATAAATCAGCCTGCCGATCGCAGAACTGGCAAGTATGCACAGAGGTGATTTCACAGCTAACTTTGTTATTGGACCATACATTTTGAAGAACCATCAGCACATGGATTGACCTACACAGTCTTTATTATACGGTACCATGCAATGCTTACAAACGATGTGATTCCCTCGCTGCAGCAACGAAATATGAGAGACACTATGGTTTTCACGCTGGAAGGTGCTCCTCCTTGTATTGATAGATAACCAGGTGAAACACATTTTTCACACAGGAAGGTGCTCTTCCTTGTATTGATAGATAACCAGGTGAAACACATTTTTTCACACAGGAAGGTGCTCTTCCTTGTATTGATAGATGACTAGGTGAAACACATTTTTCACGCTGGAAGATGCCCCTTCACGTATTGATAGATAACCAGGTGAAAAACATTTTTCACACAGGAAGGTGCTTCTCCTTGTATTGATAGATGACTAGGTGAAACACATTTTTCACGCTGGAAGGTGCTCTTCCTTGTATTGATAGATGACTACGTGAAACACATTTTTCACGCTGGAAGGTGCTCTTTTCTATGGTACACGAATGATTTCA
The DNA here is from genome assembly GCF_000517525.1 of Limulus polyphemus. NCBI lineage: Eukaryota > Metazoa > Arthropoda > Merostomata > Xiphosura > Limulidae > Limulus > Limulus polyphemus. The sequence continues at coordinate 546,072 of NW_013666062.1, read as the reverse complement.
CGTACTACCACAAACAGGAATGGGCTGGTGTTAGTTCCAGTGAACAAGGTGGTAATTCACAACCAAAATGATTATGTCCTGAAAGTGCTCTCGAAAAATGTGTTTCACCTGGTTATCTATCAATACGTGAAGGGGCACCTTCCAGCGTGAAAAATGTGTTTCACGTAGTCATCTATCAATACAAGGAATTTCACACAATACCAGATCTCAAGGATGCAATTGTTTGGGAAGAGCTTACCAGATGAGATATTCATTGTTGCTGTAATGTCCGTTGTCGCATAGACTCATTTCATTCTGGACGCTAGAAGAGAACATTTCGAACAGTTGCTGTGGTTGATTAGATATTAGATCATAGTGGTGTCCTTAGTGGCAACATGTGATGACTTTAGCATTTGCATCTGCGTGATACCCTTAACACTCCTTTAAACCTTCACTTTCCTGTGAGATATGACGTGCTGAACTGCGAAACTTTCGTTATAATTACCGTGTATATCACCACACGGTATGTAGGTTTCTTTCAGTGACTGTAAATAATAATTCAATTTAATAGCCAATGAAATAAATAAGTAAAAAATAAAGATGTTTTTTGAGAAAAGTGTAATTACATGATTGAATAATGTTCTTCAAATAATGGTAACAAAAATGTACTAATATGTGATTTATTTTAACAGTGACAATATTCTGATCGTCTTCACATTAAAACAAGTATGCTATTTTATTTTTAAGTATCTATTTGCAAATCGCATGCAATTCAGAAGCTTGGATTCTTGATTTCGTAAACGCACAAAACGTATTGTTGAACATAAATGTTCTGGAATATATATATATATATATATATACATTTTGTGAAAGTACGCTCAATATCATTCAAAGGTCTCAATGTGATTCCTTTTTTTATAGTTAAGCAAATTGCAAGCTCCCGTTTTGCATTTAATGTTTAAGAGTAATTTTCAAAATGTAAGTTGTTGTCCGAAATTTGTCGCCAAACTTTGTAAAGTTAACAAAAATAGACACCAACAGTCCGATTGCTTTAGTTTTCATTCTAAGGTTCAGGCTTTGTTTACACAGGGGCCGCGGAGAGAGACATATCTACGCGTTTTTCACTAACAGGATATATGTATATCTTTCATTATATGCTAACTCATTCTTCCAGTCTCCCTAGGAAAAATACCACAAGACATGTATTTAGACAAGAGTTTATAGGGTGTGTTATTGCAGAGCATTCTCCACCCACCTCCATTTTTGAAACTAAAGTTACGCCCCTGTATAGATTAATACTATAAATACACAAAGGCCATTCTGTTTGATATTACAGGGCTCTTTAATTAAACAAAGGTTAAGACCTCCACGCCAAATAACTTGAGAATGTTGGATTATTTTTTTAAAAATGTTTTATACTTGTTTTTGAGCATGTTCCACCCCGCTTGGTTTAATGCAGAAATGTAATGGATGCGCTACACTTGCACATCTGTAAATTATTCAGGGGCACTGGGATAGCGTAGACTCTTAATACATTGTCTTCTGTAATATTTACTAACTAATATTTACTAAGTAATATTTACTAAG
>NW_013666062.1:531377-543743 GCF_000517525.1 Limulus polyphemus | reverse complement strand
TTTTATTAATAAGAATGTGCTAGTTTAGGTAATGTACTACTTTATTAATAAGAATGTGCTAGTTTAGGTAATGTACTATTTTATTAATAAGAATGTGCTAGTTTAGGTAATGTACTACTTTATTAATCAGAATTTGCTAGTTTAGGTAATGTACTACTTTATTAATCAGAATGTGCTAGTTTAGGTAATACACTACTTTTATTTTATTTAATTGTTTCTTTGCACTGGAATACTTAATCTTGATTAGTTGGGGTTGTCTTCCATTTCTCGATGAATAGTTCAAAATCATCATATAATGAAAGGTAACTTGACGTTTTTAGAGTTTATCATTTATTTCAACTTTCTGCAAATCTTGGATTATCTTTGAGTAGACAAATATTTTTTAAAAGAGAACTTTGTTACTTACTGTTCATTTAATATTCTGAGACGCTGAAATATAACAATGTACTTACTCATTATCATTCAAAATAATATTTAGTGAAATAATCTGTAATAAAATAAGTTGAGTAACTATAAGACAATAGCTAGAAAATTTGTTCTGTGTGAACATGAACGTACTTTTTACAGCAATGTCTACTTGCAAAAATCCCTCGGGATTCTACGTACAAACTTACCAATTCTGATTGTGGTAGCAGCACTATTGTAATATACAGAAAATGGATTACGAACGATAATAAAGTCAAAGAACATTTCATGGATTCCGTAAACGCCATTCTGAAAAAAAAAGTATCCTAGTGGAAATATATTAAATTAATTTACTATAGATAATGCGGAAAGTAAAAAACAAGAATGAGATTCAAATGAAGCAATATATATTTTTACCTACCCACCATTTCACTTGTCCAGAATTGAATGGCTTACGAAAGAATACAAACACACTTTATCGGCCAACTCCATTGTTTTATGTTGAGGTAGATGCACTACTACTAATACATATACGTTTATAAGTACATATTCAGGTCTTATGAACTAACGACTATTGTTTTTATATGTTTTGTAAGTAACGACCTACTCCATTTTGCTTTATAGTGTTTCATTAATACTATTGTATTTAATGTTTACATTTTAATTTATTTGCACGCTAAAGGAGTTTAGCAGCGGTCAGAACATAGGTTCTCCTCCCTCTAATCGCGGAGTCCCATCGCTGCACGTTTGTGAGTGCGCAGTCCATAACAAGAACTACACAGAGCTAAGTGGATGGCAAAAAGCACTTTTATTTTTGTACTTTATTATTATTAATTATTATATATCTTTTAAGTTATACTTTTGATATATATCTATTTATCTATTTTTCAACACAAGATACCCAATGTAAATAAGATTATTTTAATACTATCATAAAACACTTTAGGATTTTGGCAACGGTTCTCCTTTCCAACAATATTCTCAAGGTTCTTGATTCACTTTCATTTAGAATAACTTTAAAGAAATTTACATGTTTATTTAATGTTTCACTTATGAAAATTATTTTCCATTGTTAGCATAGTGTAAAAATTTATGATTAACTTAAATTTTCTAAGTTCACCTGAGATATTATTGAGATTACATCTGGAAACATCGTTAACAGCGATAAGACCACTGATTTTTATACTGAAATGGATTTTGCATAGTCTAGTGTCACTCTATTGGCACTTAAAGTTAAGCGTTAGCCATATTGTTGGCTCGTAAATTGTCAAGTGTAACCGCGATAATGGCAAGGATATCCAAGTGATGGTCAAATGCTTTGTAATCATTTCGTTCTTTTAGTTTTGGTGATCTCAGTTCTTACGGTATTGCAAAAATACTTGTTCGTGGAATTGGAATTATAAACATAAATAGAGAAATAACTAATAATATTGTGTTTGTCTATACTTACAGGGTGGCCCAAAATTATCTTTCATATTTTAAAATCTAATAATTAAATAGTTATTGAAATACAACCACTCAGTTTTCAGCATCTTGTAGCCCAACTCAAACAGTTTTTATTGTCATGTTGTTTTCACCCCTGTCAATAGCGTTGCCCCGTAAAATGGCAACCGTGCAAGAAAAGACTCAATGCGTCGTTTAGCTTGTAGAGATCAAAGCAGTGACTGTGGGACAGCGTAAGTACAAACGCCAGTATAGGAAAGAAGTATGGAGGTATGTTAAGGATACTGTGTATCGCACACCTATAGCAAACATCATGGAGCTAAAGACCAGAATACGGACGCGTAGGCACTGTAACTATGAACATGTTGCAGCGAACGTGGACTGGAATCAAATATCGGTTAGATGTGCTGAGAGCCACTAATGGCGCACACGTAGAAGTCTACTGAGATGCCAATAAAAACTGAGTTGGGCTACAAAATGTTGAAAACTGCATGTGTTTCCTTAGTTAATTAATTAATAAATTCTAAAATAGGATAGATAATTTTGAGCCACTCTGTATTTTATTGTGGTCTCCCATATTGTGAAAAATAAAGTGACACGTTTCGATAGAAGCCTATACAAGTGTATGGTAAAGTACAAAGAGAGTAAAAGTATTAATATTGAAATAGTACAAAAACTATTAAGTGTTGTAGTTTATTGTTTACCAATACAGCGTAACATTGTTATTTTAGATACTATATCTGTACACACAACTAGGCTAATAAGATACATTTACTTCTGAATTAGATTAAGTTGTAACAACTTAATCATGTTATAAATTATAGGATTGCTATATGCATTCCAAGGTTTGTAAAACAGCGCTCTATACATTTGGGATGTTGTACAAACATATAAAAATCCCTACAATTGAAACTACGGATGCTTGGATAAAATTAACTTAAAAAGATTTTCTTCACATCTTAACCTTCAGCTTTTGCAGATTGTTGTTTAGCAAAGAGATATACTAGCATCTTTATATAACACATATTTTTCATCTAAAACAGACAAAAGTACTTTCAAAACAGCAATGTGTATTCGAAGAATAGTTGTTCTTGCTTGAGGAAGTTCTGTTGCTTGGCATAATTTGATTGCAATTACTAATGCCTTTACCAAACTAACTCTATTTTTTGTTGTTGCTGTAAAATCTGGAAGTTTCTCAGAGGCGTATTTGTGTGGGGGCAAGGGAGCCCGACCCCCTGAAAAATCTAGGCATATTGATCACATTTTATTTTCCAGCTTTAATATATTATAAACTCGTTTTACATCATTTAATAAAAAAAATAAAACTTCTATAAACATTATTACATTTTATTTATTTGTTTTATTGACCATTTCATTAAAAATTTAGATCAATTTCAACTTTTTAATTTATTTGCCCCCCTTAAATTGGTTTGCTCCCCCTTCCCCGAATGGAAAACCTGGCTACGCCACTGAAATTTCTAGAACTTTTATCTGTCAAGGTCTAAACATCTTGACTACATAACTAACATGTATACTATGACCATTTCATTATATTGAAAGATAGGTGTGAAATTTAGTCATCCTGTATAGGACTAACGTACTTCAAGACCATACCTGCGTATCACATACGTGTCTAATACATCTGCAGAACTACTAGGAAGTGTCAAGTGATCTTTAGTGACACATAAAACTGGTGTTCCATCCTGGACAGTACAGTTTCCTGCTGCTTTTATTTCATGACGCATGAGCAGTATTTTATATGCAATTGTCAACTGTCGAGTGATAAGGCTGTTATTACAACCGCAAGACGACTTAACAACAACAACAAAATAGTTCCGAGTGATCCTCGTTTAATTTATATGTTTAAAGATACTTCATAAAGAGTGAAGATTGTGAGTTAGCTAAAACTTCCAGAGTCCAACGAGAAATTCCAATTTGAAAACCTTTTCTAGTAGTAACATAAGCTTTTTCACTTAACAAACATCACCCGGCAAAGAATGTATACAACTCAACGTAAAATACCCGTTTACTGATTTTTTAACTACAGTAAAATATGTGCATTAGTTCTATGGGATTTACTTAGTTGGACAACTCAAATGTTTTTATAAATTTAACTGTAATCTTATTCCCTTAAAGTTTTTGATGCAAAACCTATGACATCTGGCACACTTGAGCCATTGAATGTTCATTGATCGTAATTTATTTCCTAAATGTAAACCTTCTTGTTACTGGAACTTGTGCAAATCAGTAATGAATTTGCCATGTAAAGTATTCCTCATATCCACTTTTTAAAATTCTTTCATATGCAAAAGTGTTTCGAGTAAGGTTTAGCATGTTGCACATATATCAAGTATGACATAAATTTTTGTATGTTTCATTTCTAGGATGTAAAAACCAGGACTGAAAGTTTTGGGCGACATATTGGCATCCACATCTTTATCATGAAAAAAGTGGCAAATTAGACCGTCACAAACAAGTGCCACTAATGTAATTTCAACATCTGCAATTTTTGTAGTCATATTCGTAACAAGTTTGATCGTTCTTGTCCTGTTATGCCATTAATAAAAAAAAGTATCCAACATACCTGTTGCTCTTTAGAAAATCGACCATAAACGCCAATAAGTCGCTGCAGAAAGAGTTGTATAGTCTTCTGTATCTCCACCAACGTCAACATAGCTAAGAAGTTTCCTTCCATCCCATGTTTTCTTATAGCCATTTCATCTAGCATTAAAGCACAAAAAAACTTTACTTGTTCCTTCTTTTCCCCCTTTTTAAATCATTTCCGTAATGTTATTTATATTTCTTGTGTAAAGTCTGGTGCCCAATTAATGCTTTGATATCACTCTCGAACAATAGGTGAATGTGATAGAATGAGATTGTAGGATTTGGTGAAGTAAAACTGCAGTGTCAAGGGAAAAGACCGTATAAGTGGAGAATTTGCTTTGCGAGTCACTTTTTTTACCTTGTTAACAAGCAATACCCTTGTAAAGATTTCTAAAGGTGCTGTACAACATATCGAAACCATTGGTGGATATTAAGTTTTGGTTTTTTTTTTTTAGAGTTTGCTTCGTCTTTAATGAAACAACAGTTCATTTTAAACGCCTTTTCTTTTATTGTGAAAATTTTAATTTTTTTTCTAGCTTTGCTCAAATTATTGCAGGACTATCACTCACATAATAGCTATGATCTGAAAACACACGATCTTTAGCATTGTTCTATATAGATGTTGTATTTGAAGTAACTGGATCTGGAGCAACATTGTCAGGTGTGTTTGAACTGATGTATTTTCGTAATGATACCTTGTTTTTGGCAAACTGCAGATAAATCAGAAAATATAATTAAATCAATAACTTACTAAAGTAACTTATATTTTCCCCACTTTTTAATAAGTACCTCATTATATGAACAACCTGATTTATTGTTTGACTGTTGTAAGTGTTATTATATTTCTTATTGACTTCTACATATACTTCCACTCAAGAAGAAAAGTATAGTGTGTATATATATGTAGATAGACACAGCTGTTTTTTGCTTGTCGCTGTTTGTTTCACAGCAAGACCACATTGAGCTAACTTCTGTATCCACCGTAGGAAATCAGACCCCGGATTTTAGCGTTGTGAGACCATAAACTTACCGCTGTTTCATTTCCTTTAAGTGTAGAAATAAACCTTTTTAAAAACAGCGGGGAAAACAAAACTGCTTCGTAAGTTTAAAATATATTCTCACTGATTTCACAGAGTTGTTGTGTTCTTAATTAGATACAGAACATATTAGTATGAATAATTAATTTCAAATATACTAACAATTTTCTGTTGATTAGTTTTTGACAGTACTACAGGCCTATGTATGATATCAGTATATTTCATTTACTGCTTTAGCTTTGTTGTAATAAATATTATCTAGCAAAATACTTTAAGAATTCAGAACTTTATGTAATAACGAATTCAAACAAAACTAGACAGCTGATAATCGACAGAAGTTTTCTCAGGATACATCCTTAATCCAATTTTCAACAGTCTAAAAACATTTGAATAGTTAGAACGGATTATTCCTAAATCATAACGATGATATACCTTTCGTAGGTGCTCAGAAAATGAAACTACAGTCAGCAAAACATTATCTCTTTTAATGAACATTTTGATCTATTCCATCAAAACATTCTTCTTCAAAATGTACAGAGCACAACCTGGAGGCTTTCGTTGGATACCATTTGCCTCTCCGGATATTTACAATACATTTTTTAACAGTTCGGATTGTCTCCATGGAAAGCTGTATGAAATTTGAAAATGCATAAAATCGGTTCAGTTGACAATTACCATATCATAATAAAACTAAAAGAAATATCCGAGCTTAAAAATGAATTTTATATGCGCTTATTAGTCAAAGTTCGCCTCAGCTAAGTAATGTTACTGTTATTAGGCCTTAAGTATCTAACGATGTAATCATATTTTGGCAGTGGTAAATCAATTCATATTAACCAATTTACAAGGGGGGGGGGTATAAAATGTAAACGTACCAGTGAAATGAGACAGAACCAGCGTTTGGTATATTTTTACATTTCCACGCAACACACATTAATCTTTTTACGTTAGATAAAGGCTACAAATTGTAAACTACACTACGTCTTTCACATGAAAGGGTCAGTGCTCTATCCAATTCAGTATTGGGATCAGTGGGTAAGACACATTTTAAGATATAATGTACTCCAGTCATTATAGTTTTGGTTTTCTTATCTATTGATTTATACGTGATTTATATTGATATATTACTGTGTTTGTAACTCCGATCCATATGGCTAGCTTTCTTTAAAAAACAGTTGTTAATAAATGCACTAAATAATTAAAAGGGTCGATCAGGCAATAGTTAGAAATATTAAGGAAGCCCCCAAAAAGTTTAATATGTAGAAAAAGTATATTTTGTACAAGCCACGCTCAATCGTACAGGAACGCAGGCTGAGACAGGACGTTTCAGAGATTGTATATTTAGTTTTCATTGTGATGCAGGCTGAGACAGGACATTTCAGATATCGTATATTTAGTTTTCATTGTGATGCAGGCTGAGACAGGACATTTCAGATATCGTATATTTAGTTTTCATTGTGATGCAGGCTGAGACAGGACGTTTCAGATATCGTATATTTAGTTTTCATTGTGACGCAGGTTGAGACAGGACGTTTCAGATATTGTATATTTTGTTTTCATTGTGATGCAGGCTGAGACAGGACATTTCAGATATCGTATATTTAGTTTTCATTGTGACGCAGGCTGAGACAAGATGTTTTAGATATTGTATATTTAATGTTAATTGTAACGCAGGCTGAGAAGTCACAATGAAAACTAAATATACAATATCTGAAACGTCCTGACTCAGACTGCATCACAATTAAAACTAAATATACAACATCTGAAACGACTTGTCTCAGCCTGCGTTACAATTAACATTAAATATACAATATCTATAACATCTTGTCTCAGCCTGCATCACAATTAAAACTAAATATACAACATCTGAAACGACTTGAAAGAACTTCTTTTCTTTTGTCACTTAATTACTGTGATTAGCAGATTTCCAGAGTGAAAAATCGGGGCATTCTTTTTCTATAAAAGGAGAAATTAAAACAGCTCTGAAGCAGTTTAAATTAGAATAACATATTTTTTTACCATTTGTTAAATAATATGATATTTATTCCATCAAGACGTTTTAAAATCATATACAAACAAAATTTGTTAAAAGGTTATATATTTAAACAATGATAAATCAAATGAAGCTAAAGAACTATGCAAAAGATATAAATTATTTACAGGTGGCCAAATGTTTATGTACGAGTACGAAAAACAGGCGTTATATACCTCCGATACGTGCTTCCTGAGTCTGTGTCCCCTAGTCAGCAAGTTTACAGACAGACTGCAGATAGCCCATTGTGTACAGCAAGCTAAGATGGTACCCATGAAAGACACCCTGTGGAATGTTAATTATATGCATGAAATAGAGCGTGGGAAGTTATGAATGACAATATCCATTCACTAAGCAAAAGAACTAAATGAATTTTATTCAACACATAGTTTCTATCATATAAGTTTTTACTAAAATATATAAATTATTGTATTTCACATTTGTTGAGAACATTTTATCACATAGATATTTGTTAAAAAATATAATATCTATAACACCTGCTAGCTGTGTGAGTAATTTAACTGACGTGGACAGACCGGAATTAATACATTTAACTCACTGTGGTATGTTTGACTCTGAAGATGATAGTTTGTTTGTTGTTGTTGTTCTAGCGTGAAGTTACGTAATGGGCCATCTGCGTTGTATTAGCCGCGAAGACAGGACTCCGAATTTTAGCGCTATAAACCCTCAAGCTTACTTATGAGCCACCACAGGACGAAGTTGGTTGTCTAAGAATTGATTGGAAATTAAAGTCTTCCTGACACAAACTATTTGTTATTTGGTTTAGTCCTTGAGATGTTTAAAACTTAAAGTGACATAATTGTTTTAGATCCATGCCTAGACTGCGAACCCAAGGGTTCGTGGTTCGCTTCCCGTTACCGCTTAAAACGCGCTCTGCATTTTGGAAGTCAAATCCTACTATTCGGTCAGATTAGCTTGTCTCCCTATAGTCTATTACTTCAAAAGACGACTATGTGCAATTAGCCCTTTGTTTATATTTGCACAACAAATCTTAAGTAAGTTTGTTTCATGATTTTATTATTTGTTTTAGCCCTTAACCTTGACTTCTTTAAGGACTTAATCTCTAATGATGTATTCCTTGTTCTAATTCTTGACTTCTTTAAGGTCTTAATCTCTAATGATTTATTCCTTGTTCTAATCCCTGACTTTTTTAAGGACTCAATCTCTAATGTTTAAGGATTGAATTTTATATGATTTGTTAATTGTATTAGCCCTTGAGCTGTCTATCGACTAAGTCTCAAGTGATTTTTCCTTGTGCTAGCCGTTGGTCGCGCAGAGATTATATTTTTTTTCATGACATGATTATGTTACAAGATATATCCCACACGGTGTGTTAATACTTGAACACGTTAAGTGGTAGACCATATAATATTTATTACTTGTGCTAGTTAACTTGAGAGATTGATTTAGATTGATCTTTAATTGTTGGAAATCATTCCGTAAGAAAAACAAAACAATGGCGCTTATGTCTGTTTAACCATCTACCGAAGTTAAGAGTCATCAATATCTTATAGTTTAGGTGATATATTCATGTTTGTACCCTGAGGTCAAATGCTAGCAGGGTCAAAGAACTTACAAGGAAATGTCTACAGAAAATAAAGTCACTTTGGTGTGCTTTTAGGAGAAAATCGCGATACATTAATGAAAATAGTTGATGAAACCTAGACATTTACGGTGGTCTGTTAATGCATAAAATAAATCAATGAAATCGTTTAAGTAAAGTAATAGAAACTATGCCCGAGATACATTTCCAACGGGATGATATTATGCTATTTCTATAGCAATCACTCGTAACAAAGTTATTCTTTTCGCTCAGTGTATTCTGGAAATACTTCAAATAGCATGCTTGTATGGATGCGTGTGAAATAGTTTTCACTTCTTTCTACTGGATCGTAGATATTTAGCAAAAGTTTCAGTGGAAGATGCTCGATAAACACTTGTTGATAATAATAATAATACGTTAAACTATAGTCCAATTATTAGAAATTCAAAAAATTAAGAGCACCAGTTAAACCGAGAGTTGAGCACGTTATATTAAAACGATTTTGGAGTTTCACCACGTCGTTACAGTCCATGTTATAATGTCTAATCATGATCTTTCTTACGATCATGTACAATAATTTCCGCTGCAAAACACTCCACCGTAAAGTTGTCACGTCCAAAGCAAACAATTCCTACCTGATTGTCCATAATCCGTCTAGTGTACGAAGATAACTGTTTCCAAGCGTCCGTTTCAACAGTTCAATCACAGAAATCCGTAGGCGCTGTGTTCAACGATTTGATTGGTATGTCTTCGCACATGAATACCCTTTCATTCTCCAGCTGTTTGAGGTATGCAACAGTTGAAAAGAAAGTATGACTGGAAGCCTTATCTTGGTGAGCCTACACAACATTGGCCTCGTATCCATACAAAGCTGGTATTTCTGTGTAGTACAACAGGTCTAACACATTAGTCTAATAATAAGCAGAGTTCACCTTGACCTCTGCATCCACTCCTCTGATACCTAACTTTACCGCTGTATAGTATACAGCAATGATCATGAATCCTTTTGTAAACAGTTCTTCATATGCTTTGTGCTATTGTTGGAATTTTCCTTTTTCACCAATTGACCAGTAGAAAATGGCACAAGACTTGTTATAATTAACAAGTACACATATGAGTCATTGAGTGGCATCATTTACTGATATTTTTCCAAGGCCTGATACTGTTCATACAGTTTTCTGTAGTTGATCTTCTTTTCTTGGATATGTTTTGAAAGCAACTTCTGTACACTTTTTCCAGATGAAGATCCTTTTTGATTATCTTGCAAACTGTTGTCTGGGGCACATGGAAGGCATTCCCTTTGTGTTAGAAGATTCTCAACTGTTACAAGACACCATACTTTGCTCGTCACAACTGGATAAGATTGTTGTATGTTTCTTTCTGGATGGTCCTGGTTTCCTTACGTTGATCCACATTCCTTACTTTTCAAATGGTATTGAGTACAAAGGATATTTATATCTTTGAAAATCTAATAAATAAGAATGCATTTTAATAATGTGAGTTTGTGAATATTTTTGCATCGAAAAAGAATGTTACATGCCCTTACAAAAAAGATGAATATTCGGTGGCATTCCAAATGTAGTTCTGATACTTGGCATTTCGCCTCGATTATATGTAGGTTTTGGTTGTCATGTGACTTGCATATTCAAAAATTTCTTAATACATCATATTCAACTGTATATAATGAACTTGCATATGTACAAAGAAAATAAAGAAATATTAGGAATGTGATAAACAGTAGCTTTGGTCGAATATCAAATATTCGGCTACTGATATTCGACCGGATTAGGATGTTTTTGGATTGGATAGTTGATGTGGCCATATATATTGAAAGCACGCCGCAGTTGTAAGTTGTTGCGATGAATTATTGCTGATTATAATAGTTTTTGAGATGAAGACATTTAACAAAATAAGTGACGTGTCATCAAACGAAATATTTCGCACAAATAATCTACAAAAAAAGAACATATATTGATTCTTGAAGTATGTATTTCTACTGATGCTTTCTGACATTCACAGTGGTTCTTAAGACTCAACGACAAGTCGTCGTGTATAGAAAATACTCCACAAGTGCTATATGGGCAAGCTAAGGACACGTGCATTTTTTTTTCAAAAGAAAACCAGGATGGAGACAGAATTTTTATAGTAGTATCAAAGTATTTTACAAGTTTATAAGCTGAATATTTTACATTGACTCGAACTTCAGTTGTGGTAACCTCAAGAGATTTGGTGTTTTATATTGTTAGGCTAGAAGTGTTAAACAGCTCCTTCTAGGTTGAAACGTATTAAACGGCATCCAGTTCTGAAAAAACACACGCGGGCACTTGTAGGGTTGTGCCATGTTAAAGAGAGTTATTGTGTGTGTGTGTGTGTGTGTCCCTACACCCAGCGTCTTGCTTGGTTAAACTCTTCACCAGAACGAAACAATAAAATGCTTTGTCAGTAGTTTTTGAGATCGATTTTTGATTGCAGCCAAACCCCTATCTGTTCTTCAGTGTGATGCTTATTCTATCGTTCTTTTCTTACTCATGTCAAATTGCTCATAGCTGCGTTCAACGCAGCAAAAGATCGCAAACGTCAGCTTGTGCGCTCTGACGTCACTCAGGATGTAACGTATTAACGTATGAGTGACATGCGTGGGTCACCCACACTAGTTGCCGCCATCGCTTCGTTACTCTCACCTGCAAGTCGTGTGGCCTAGCTGAACCACTGTTAAAGTGGTAAGTCGCTGATTCGGGTTCAGATGTTTTCGCCTATTTTCTTGCTGACACTTTAAACTTTTTTGTACGTTGTCAGTGAAGTATATAATATTTCTATTGCTTTCTTTTAATTTTACCAAAGTTAGAAGATTTAAGTTTAGATATTGTACTTTTGCTTCAAATAGAAAGAGCATTTTTCGAAATACTGTCACTTTTTGCATGCTTAAATTTGTTACATAAAATGGTAAGTAATATAATTTTATTATATTGTACACTTGCAGTAGTTTGTATCTCCAAGCGTAAATTATTTCTAGTTAAAATAATTTATTCATATAATTTCAGTTTTCGTATTTAGTATACTTCAAATACGTGATAGTCAATATTACCAGTGTTGTGTTGTGTTATCAAACTAAGAAATACGAGAATTTATTTACATTTGTGTAACAAGAGGGCTAATTCACTATGGCGAAATAAAATCTTAATTGTTGATGTTAAATAAGTAAAGCTAAAATATAAACACAAATTGTGTTGTTTATGTAATTTCTGCATTTGTAAAAAAAAAAAAAAAAAAGGGAAAATTTC
>NW_013666062.1:520091-530266 GCF_000517525.1 Limulus polyphemus | reverse complement strand
TAGTTAATTCTGCTATTAATAAAAAAAAAAAAAAAAGTGATAATTTCAGGAATTTATGAATTAGACAACCTAGTTTTTATTAAAACAAATTTGAAACGCGTGGTGATGTTTAACCCTAAAACCCAGAGACTTTGAGTATCCTAAATAATGAGTAATTGCGTATTTCAAGTGAGTATCGTGTATTTTTATTTTATTTGAAAACCAATCGTACCTTTGTCATAGGTTCGTTTGACGCTGAAATACCCATGTTACATTTAACAATTAACGTCTTTTAACTTCAGAATCGAGAACAGAGTAGAAATTAACACTTTTCTAATCTCCTCTAACTTTACATCTTAACTGCTATACTTATATGGCTGTTATAAGCAATTATTGCACTAATAAGAATCAGTGCTTGTGGACTAATGTCTTCTTTATACATAAGGGGAAAATAATTTTAAAATTATAAATATTAAATCTGGTTACTGGTTTCGATGTATTTATATAAACATTTAAAAATGAATATTTTCTGTATTGGGTCGTTTTGTGTAACCAAACCATGTTTAAGTTATATATTTCATACGCCACACTTGAAACTAATGGTAGTCAGTGTTCTACAAGTAACGCTTCGTCAAATTAAGTTTAAATAGCTACATATTTCTGGTGGAACTTATCATTTTGCACTTAAAAGAACATGACTTGTGAATATTTTTATTTGACTGTTATCATATAGGGTAAATATAAAAATGAACAAACTGAAGATTAGATGCAGTTATACGACGTCAGTAAGACAATCTTTATTGATAAATAGCTCTAGGTAACATACAACTTCCAAATATTCAACAAACAATACATATTTTAATGTCTCCGAAACCAATTATCTACATCAATATAATGATAACCGTTTTTGTTTAATCAGTTTGGTTTCAAAATGGAGTTCGTATTAATTTAGTAGTTTGTTAGTTTCTCCTGAATGTTTCATAATGTTCTTTAATGTTAGTTTGTAAACTAGAAAACTAGGCAGTGTGTGGGTCTACGATAGAGTAAAAGTGTAAATATATTTTATAAGTTTTAGTTTGTTGGTCATTGAACAGATAAACGTTTCAACATATAATTGTTGCACTGTTTATAAACAGTTTAGTTTACTTTCAGTGCTTTATTGCTTTAAATATGAATTTCGTACTTACGGTGAGGTTACGGTAGTCAGAAACCCGTCGGCTTCATAGTTAATAGCCGATACGATCATCTATCTCTAAGTGTTAAGAAGTTGCTAATTAATAATTAGACTTGGATTATCGTACAGTTTATTGACCATGAAAACAATAACTATGCTATGTTCGTAACATTCTGTTTCTATTACCATACACACTGGCTAAGGTCTTTATTATTTTTAATGGGCGTAATTGATTCTATTTTACAATGAAATATACGTAAATAGCGTGTAACAATGGAAGCTTTGGTAGGAAATTGCCTTTACGTTTATTTCTGCCATTAAATATTAATTTTGATAGAGGAGAAGGATGCGCCTGTAGATGACAGTTCACTACGAGATTGCCAAGACACGCAGCAAAATATACATTACTACGTCGAAAGCTATTTCCTTTGAAGTTTCTGAATAATTGAAATATCAATAAAAGTATTCAAGAAATAAATGCCTCACTTAGGAAAGCCCTTGTGGTAATAAACTATGTAAACAACTTTTTTTTTTACTTTAAAATAATAAAACAGTCAAAATATGATGTTCTGAAAAGAAACATTAAAACATTTCTTTCGAAGTTGGCTCGGATAACCTATTTTAAAAGTTTTTAATTTTGTTCATTTGGACATCTTCTTGACACGTAGTTTCTCGCAAGTGCTTCGTGTTCTTGCAACAAACTCAACTACAACGACGCATGTTAAAGCTCAATTAACGTGCGTTTTTGTACGTCCACTTAGAACAATATTTAGACTGTTTATGAACATTTTTTAAATAGGAAGCTATGTAAGATATATTTACAAAAACATCCCGTTTGAGACGTTAATTGAGTGTTAATAATCTTTAAAAATTATTAAATATTAGAAATTATATGTTTTTCGATCGTTCTTATGACTGTTCCGAATTTTCAAATACATTTACATCCACAGTTTACAACGTGGGAGGACATTTGAAATATTTTCCTGTCAGGCGGCTTAACAAATTTCAAGAAGAAAAACTAACTATATTGTAGACAATATTTACGTTCCGCGAAAACTAGGTTACTGGTAATTAGAACTCCTAACATCCACCGATTTTCACCTACAGTTTTTAAGCTGGTAATTTTGATAAAATGGAGTTTCGAATTTCAGTGAAATACAAAGAAAATCTCTAAAATTTTCTTTCTTTTTTAATGAAAGTGTGAAAACTAAAGTTTTTTTTTGCTGGTTCTTTTAAGCGCTATCTGTGGTTTGTCCATCACGGGGAATCGAACCCTGGGTTTTAGTATTGTAAACCCAGAAATTTATCACTGACCTATCGGGGAACTTCTTTGGTGTTGTGCATATATAAAATGATTTTTCTTCTTTATGCATCGATATTTCCTAGGTCTACATCTTTATGAAAAAAGCGCCATTGCATGATTAGAGAAAACCTATTGTTTTTCTTTCATAAAAAGATAGATCATTTTAATACTGTATATTTTTAGCAATAGTCTGTTGGTCAAAAAAAAATATTTGGACAAAAATAAACAGCAAATAAGCCAGACTTAACACATTTCTGGGCATTAAGTTTGCAAACTATTAAAATTATTAAATGATCAAAAACTGAAACTAAAAACAAAACACAAAAAATTGTGGAGTCTAAAGTACTATGTAAGGGGAGTTTTTAATTGCTACGACACGGTATTCAACTAACGAAGTATAATTTTTTAAAGTTTCAAATGATAAGGTGGGGAAATTAATGTTATTTGTTACTAAGGTTTTAAAATAATTTTCATGGTTGGATAAAGTGTTCTAAAAATTTAAGCAATATACGTTGATACGTTTATGATTTATGATACTCTTGCATTCCATACGATTTAATGAAACTCCAAAATTTTCCTGCCCCCAGTGGTACAGCGGTATGTCTGCGGACTTACAACGCCAGAATCCGGGTTTCGATACCCATGGTGGGCAGAACACAGATAGCCCATTGTGTAGCTTTGTGCTTAATTACAATCAAACCAAAATTTTCGAAATAAATATGTCTTGAGTTTCAGACTGAAACAACGAACTCGTAAATCGTAACATTGCTAACAATAATGCCCCTTCTCTAAATATCTCAGCGATAAGTCTGAGAGCTTGCACTAAAATTCGAGTTTCGATACTCGCGGTGAGCAGAGCAAAAATAGCCCAATGTGTAGCTTTGTGCTTAACAAACAAACTAATTAATAACAATAATATTAGAAGTGTTCAATATTAAATGAAGCCAATCAAAATAGTTAGTGTTTCAAACTAATGCAATAAAAACGTTAAGGTAAAAAATAAATGTAAATGTTGAGTAAATAATTTATATTTCAACACTGTAATAAATTAATTCTAGTTTATTGTGACCCATTTTAACGATACAACACAGCAACCATGCTTATATTTATCGTTGTGTTTTATATGAGAGTTTATATAATTATAATCTGTAATATTACTGACATATTACAAACTGCCTTCTCTGTAGCTCTTAAATACGTTTGAGGAGTTATAACGCGAGCAATTAGGGCTCGATCCCTGCAGTTTGTATAGCACAGAGAGCTCATTGTGCAGCTTTGTGCTGAAAAATAAACTGCCATTCATGCTCCATACGTCGAGACCAAATATGCCCCTCAAATTCCCACTTATTTCTTTTCTCCATTATTATATTTTCTATTTTACATTTTGTAATTTCCTCGCCCACGCAATTCTTTTATTACTAGCATTATATAATGTTTTACTGCTCGACGTTATTGTATCATTGTTGCTTTTTGATACAAAGCATTGTTGTGGCTTTTTCATAATAATATTATTATTCAGTGACGTCATGCAGCTAAATTTTGGTTTTGGGGCACAGTTAGAAAACAAAGTACTTTCGTTATCAGTGATGGGTTAATAATAATAATCATGCGAACAATAATAAGAGTTGTGTTCCTTACTTTTCATATTATTAAATTTCCATTGTTACTTTGATTAAGATATTGGTTTCCAATACAGATAAATACATTAATCATATTTATTCAAATGTTTATACATTGATTTGGGATTATTGAAACAGTGTATGGAAAGCATTGGACAGGACAACATTGATATTGTTACCTTTGCTCTCGTATCCTACTCGTAAGTTTATCCCTTTCTTTCAAAGAATCCTCTATCGGTTGACTTACCCATATGAGTTAGTATTCTGTATTTAAATAAAAGCGAAAATTATTAAAGTCTTTAGTTTTAAATATAATGGACAATTTTATTCGAAATCTAGTGCTCGCCAAATTTCTATTTTATAATGTTAGTCTGTTTGTAATTAAGCACAAAGCTACACAATGGGCTGTCTGTGCTCTGCCCACCACGGGTATCGGAACCCGGATTCTAGCGTTGTAAGTCCGCAGACATATCGCTGTTCCACTGGGGGGCATATTGCTAGTCAAGTAAGCAGACGAATAATTAAAAACCAATACGCCTAATATTTGTAATAAAAATTACGTAAAGTGTAGAAGTGTTTTTTTTTCATATTCCTTTTAATTTGTCCATTTCTGATTCGAAATCAGAGTGTAAAAATGCTAGTTCAGGTTCTTCTTTTATCTTCCACAAAAACATCTCCAGTTTACGTGATTTTTATCACAAAATGTTGGCCGTTTTAGTTTCTATGCTTCGCCAGCTTTCAATGTTTAAACTGCAACTTTTAAATGCTTATATCGTACATATCAATGGTGTTTCAGAAAAACTTTTCTCTCTGTCATCGTCTAACCTAACTGACGAGTTCTGGTATTGAACGAAGTGCTTTTAGTGGCAATGACATATGGGAAACGAAGGAGAGACCTGAAATGCTATTTTTATACACCTCTGATTTTGTGTTCGAAATGGACAAACTAAGAGAAATATGGTAACATATCTGCAAAATAATTTTAATTGATAAACTCAAAGCAGCAATTAATAATAAACTTACCTGACCTATTTCCATAATCGAGTGTATTAACAAGTAACTCACTTGTTGTAAGTTCTATTCCATTTCTTCTTATACCACTGTACTAGTATTATTGTTTTCTTATACACAGTACATGTAAATAATGCTTCTTAGTATGTGTATAGACAGGCGTTCGTTTCACTTTCAGTGGTGACCCCCAATATTTCCCCAGCTACTATTTTTAATATTGTTGTGGTACCATACTAATGTATCACTTATTCGAAGGTTTTCTCTTTCAATTTACAATAGTTATTTTCCTGATGTAGTTCTATGGCCGAAACGGTCCTACTAAGTTCAATTATCACTTTTTTGTTTTGTTTTGTTTTATTAGATAGATAACGTGTAACTTTATCTTATTTAAACGAAAACAATACCAATTACACTTAAAACAAATTAAGGTAAAATCATTGCAGGAAGTAATGGAAAGGGTTAGTGATGTAGAATTAAGAAACGAGTGTTTAATGGTAACGTTCAGTACAAGGTTAAGATCATTTTCACAGAATCTAGACTTTTAGTGAATAAATGAAGATACCTTAACCCCCATGTCTAAGATATGCCATTCTATGCTACGTACTCTGAAAAGAAGAAATAAATGTTCTTAAGACTTTCCTTCATTCTTACTTCACTATTTACAAAAAATTGATTACTATTATCTATTGGTTTAATCAGATCGAATATAATATAGCGATACTCTTATCATCACAAACTGTAAGTATTTTAACAAAATTTCATTAAATGTAATTGAGGCTAGTTTTTCCTTTATTATATTAATGCATGTTTAGAAGTACCTTTCTTTAATTCAAAAATATAATAACATCAGCTTTTACAATAGGGAATTTCTGATTTCAATAAGTACACCGTTTCGACCCATTGTATCGAATCATCATTAGGCAAGAGTTACATTCAAAGAGGCAGTTGAATCCTTGCAATTATTTTAACTGAGTTATTATAAATATAATTGGTTTTATTTGCCTCTTTTCAGAAAGTAAATTGCATCTTTGAAAATATTACTTATCATCTAATTATATGACGAGCTTTCCTCCCTAACACTACATACTATATATATACATTTTGTAGATCGTTAGTACATCATTATTTCTGGTTGTGTCTAATATTTATAATAAGTGCAAGTATCATTCATTTGGTCGTAATCACTTGTAGATTTCTTCACAAAGTTAACTTTAAATTTTGGCTTTATAGCAAAACGTGTATCAGTATATTATTTATGTTAACATGGACGCTGCTGTTCTTTTAATTTTGTTTAACAGAAAACACAGTTGTCATTCTGCCGTAAAGCTGATCAAGTTATCCAAATGTATTCCTGCTTTTTCGAAGCTCGTTAGTTTGAAAACTAAAGATCTTTTTTTTCTCTAGGCAAGAGAAGTTTCTCTAAGTAACAAAAGCGAGTTAACCTCAAATTCCACTGTTTTTTTTTTAATCTAATTCATTCCTGATGATGACTTGATACTATGGGTCGAAACGTTGTAACTATTGAAATCAGAACTTTCCTATTGTAAAAGTCATTGTTATTGTATTTTTGAAATAATTATTCAGTTCAATAGGTTTATCACTAAACATTAATTATTCTTTTCTATCTTTCAAAGAACCGTCTATCAGTTGAATCAAGTATTCCACTTGACGAAGAACACTCAAAAGTGCTTGAAAGCTTATGGCTCAAATTGTTCAAATAAACCTCAATAGCTGCGTGAATTATTAATCTGAAAATCTCTTTCACCTGACTGTACTTATTCACTTTTGAAATTAATTTAAAATTACATAGGAAGTTCTTCATTATGAGCAAAAGCTAAAATATTTCTATTTTACGTAGATATGCCTTTGAAAGATTCCAAACTTTTATTTCCAACAACGTAGATATTTTATTATTGTCAGTTGTATGTAATTACTTCACTGTTTATTTTGTTATCTTTATATACTCACCTGCGTGTCTGTTTCTCCCTCCACACTTGTGACTATATTGTTCGCTACAGAATAATGCCACTTAAAACTTCACTAAGTGTGTACACTAATCCTGATGCGTTGCTATTAATGTTGAATGTAAGATAGAGATTTTAATTTTTCTCGTGTTGCGATGTATAATGATTCTGTTCTTAACCCGTTCCTTAAAAAGACATTTTTTCATTAAATTCATTCAATTTATTGTGCATTTGGTATTTTTTTGAGAAGTTTTAACACGAAAAAGACGGTGTGAAAACAAAATAGGGTAATTTTTCTACCATAACTAGCTTTGTACTTCTCGTTCTTGCTGTTCGTTTTGTTGTTTAAGAGCAAAAGATAAATTTCAGTAAACGGTCTAGGTGCAACTGCTGTTAAAGTCAGTCATTAAGTCAGAAAGCAGTTGTTATAGCCACATGTGTACACTTCCCAGGTGGTGCTTACAAAATTAGAAATACCCTTGACCTTTTCTCTTTCTGTTGCACCGTTAAACATAAGCTTTGTAAAATCAATTACAACAGATAAAGGTTAAGATAAACGTATCTGAAATTATTTGGAGAAAGACCAACTTCAAGAGAAGACGCTTATATAAAAATTGTTACCTCAAGATTTTTTCCATGACTATGAAAGTAAAAACAGAGGGTCCTACGAAGCAGAATTACTCTAGTCACATGAAGTATATTATAAATATACGTTTGGATAATATATTATAGTGAAATATGCATGTAAATCTTTATAGGCATTATTCGTCCCTTTTGAAGATAAGATGAGGGTAATAACTCTCATTATGCGGTTATTTGTAAGTAAAGTACCAACTTTAAAAATATTTATGTGACGAGTTTTCCTCACCAACAGCACATAATATATATACATTTTTGTAAATCATTATTGCTGGCTGTTTAACAGTGTCTAATGTTTATAATAAGTGAAAGTATCCTTCATTTGGTCGTAATTACTTGTAGACTTACTAAAAAATTAACTTTAAATTTTGTTTTGTAGGAAAACGTGTATCAGTATATTGTGTACGTTAACACAGAGAATGCTCTTCTTTTAATTTTATTTAACAGAAAACACAGTTGTCATTCTGCCGTAGCAATAACCAAGTTACCAAGATATATTCGTGTTTTTTCAAAGCTCGTTAGTTTTGAAACTTTAGAATTTCTTCAGAAGTATCAAAAACACGTTAACATTTAACTATAAGATTTCGACTATATTAGAAGGAACCTCGAGCATTACTCAAAATTAAAAAAAATACAGAATCTCTTGGATAACTGAAAAAAAAGTCCTATACAAGAACACCTTTCATTAACTCAATAGCTAATTCTTGACAGAATCTTTTGGATAACTGAAAAAAAGTCCTATACAAGAACACCTTTCATTAACTCAATAGCTAATTCTTGACAGAATCTTTTGGATAACTGAAAAAAAAGTCCTATACACGAACACCTTTCATTAACTCAATAGCTAATTCTTGAAGTCTAATAAAATGTACTTTATGATTCAAATCTTTTGCTCAAAAAACAACGCCGGGTCTTATAACTTGCCAATAAATAACGTATATGAAATATGATATAATTAGTGCATCTAAAGACAATCAAATGGTTCTCTGATTGCCATGATTCCGTGAGCCGTGCTGGGGTTTTTATTTCTCTTCCAATTATTGACTAAAACACTATCGTTGTTTCGATAAAACGTTGATCAGCTAGTAACTAAGAATTAAGATACGTGACAAAATTAACCTTCATTGGATGTCTCGTAAATGAGCATTGTTTATTCGGACAACCTTGGTAAACAAATGAAAAAAAAAAAAAAAAAGAAGAGCCTTGGTAGATTGTTGAATGTTTTCCACCTGCGAACCATTTTTACATCACGTTCTAGTATTCAAAATTCTCTAGTTATAAAACCAGTTAATACTCAGAAAACCAGTTAGTTTATTCTATTTTCATATTGGTATAACTAAAGGAATTTAGTTTACTTACATATGTAGTTGTTTAGGACAGTTATTTAAATATGAATACAAACAGATACAGTTATTTTAGTTACATATCAATCAAGAAAATTAGGGGTATATACTCTTGACATATATTATGGATATTATTAAGACTTCGTTTGAGACAAGATGACACATGAACAGACATATCATAACTGTATTTTGATCATCCGTAGTAATGGTGAGTTTCTTCTATTTTATAAGTGAAAACCGTCTACCAGAAGCCAAATTACACATAGTATGTATGCCTTATAAGAAGACTCGAGGTACTGTGTAATATTGTTAAATCAAACTCAAAATATCAACAACATAGGCTGTAAAAATTGACAATTTACGTCAATAGTCCCATGTTTTTAAGATGGAATAACAATTTTTTAAATTCTAGACCAAAAAATAAAATCTTTAACAGAATTATCCAAAACGCTCTTCAAGATGCAAAATTAGGGGCAAGAAATATAGAATGCTATGAGTTTCAGAAAGAAACTGTACAAGTACCATCAAAAACGTGAAGAGGAAATATATGAATATTTCGGCTCAAATTGAAAATGTGGTTAAGTTTTAACACATTAAGATTAAGTATATATAACTTGTATTTCTTCGTGCTTTAAGTTATTAATATCCCATTTGTATTAATATATTTACATTGATTAGATTCTATAGTTCCAATTCTAAATTATCCTGGCGAGGAAGTAATTAAAAAACATCCTAGTATAATAGTTTCTATTGTTGGATTTGAATCCAGCCTAAAATTTTATCGCATATTATATTGACAGATGTTTTACCAAAGAAATATAATAAAATACATACAATTTTCAAAAACTCCCATGGATTTAAACATACAAATGCATGAAAAATGCCTGAACAAAAACAATAATTAGACTTTGCGTGATCACATTCTTTAAGCGCATGGTCTAACTTTACATGTATATAAGAATTATCTAGAAAAATATTATTGAATCAAATAACTCATTCATGGCAACATTATCCATTTGTAAGCAGAGATAAGAAAAATATATAAGGCGCATTTTAAGTGAAATAAAACTAAAAATTAACAGCCATTGGTAAATTAGAATATGGAATTACAACTAATCTAAATCTCCTAAGGTTTGTTTGTTT
>NW_013666062.1:511267-519310 GCF_000517525.1 Limulus polyphemus | reverse complement strand
AGGGACGGCTAGCGCAGATAGCCCTCGTGTAGCTTTGCGCGAAATTCAAAAACAAAACAAAGACAGACCAGCAGAAACATTTGTTTACAACTCGTAAAATAATCAAACAAAAAAATCAAGTTTACGCTCATGTCAGAAGAAAATGGAAAAGTATTTGGATTCGGTTTAAAACCAAAACTATCACATAGAACTTGGATTTACCTTTTGTTTCTGTCGGTCTTTTTTGTCTTCATGTATTTCTACTACTTCTATATTTATACACGCCAACATATATTTCCTAACTGTGAAGTGGTACTATATAGATAATAAACTACAGAAACACTATATACTGTAAGTTACAAATTGATGTTATATCTTTTGTTGTCCGGCTTCTGGAATTCCAAGAAACCCTGGCTTGGTGATATCTCTTTAACTGGATAGCTTTCGGGATGATCACATCTAATTTTAATCCAACTGAGTTCCTGTAATGTAGCAGTATGTTGAAAAAATAACATCTTTTAAAGATTATGTTTACATCTTTCTAAGTGAATATATAGAGTCTTTAATAAAATGAAAGAAAACAATTAGTGAAAACATCATAAAGGTCAACGATTAGAGAGACAAAATTGGCATTTCTTAAAATCATAACATTCCTTTTAGCCATTAAAATTACCGTTAGAGGGCCCCAATGTCAGAAAAGCTTATAGTTTTCTTAATGTTTTATGGAAACTCAGAAAGTGTGAACATATCTTTTATGTGTTACATATCATTAGATCAGTAAGAAGTATATAAATACTTTTAATATTTACAAATATATGTGTGTTTGTACGTGAGGTTGACCACTAGGGGTCGTTAGTGATAGAGTTTGTTTAAAATCTCAGTACACTTGTGCTTAGCTTAAGCTATGTCTAATGAAAAATGCACCATATCATGTAGATTTAATGTATAGCAGTATAAATTACACAGTACCGAATGTAAAAATTAAACCACAATAAAATATTAACAAGACTAGGAAATTAGTTTGGATACTTTCATGTGTTCCCTTCAGTCCAACACAGTCGTCTGGGAAGATATTTGATACTTTCATGTGTTCCCTTCAGTCCAACACAGTTGTCTGGGAAGATATTTGATACTTTCATGTGTTCCCTTCAGTCCAACACAGTCTTCTGGGAGGATATTTGATACTTTCATGTGTTCCCTTCAGTCCAACACAGTCTTCTGGGAAGATATTTGATACTTTCGTGTGTTCCCTTCAGTCCAACACAGTCGTCTGGGAAGATATTTGATACTTTCATGTGTTCCCTTCAGTCCAACACAGTCTTCTGGGAAGATATTTGGCAACACAGCTTAGATAATTCCTTATTCTAAAATTCCCTGAAGGAATCACGTAATTAAGAAACAATTAAGCTTCAAGTGGCCTCCAGAGATATTAAAGTTCGGTATTTTAACGGTACAGTTTTCAACAATTGTTCTCGTATTCAGTTTTATATATCACTTTGGCTTTTAGGTGACATTTGTGATGAATCAAACTGGACATTGTAAATCCTTCAAAATGGACATGATATTTTGAATTTCTTAACGTAATGGAAGAATGTCATATTCCGTATTTCCTTATAAACAGAGGTTGCAAGAGATGTTTGAAAATAGTTTTGTGGCAGGAGAAAAAACGTACGTAACTCAGAGAGTATGTTGGTTTCCATTAAATAGACAGAAGAGGTATTGTATCGATTCTACTTATACGGGGATCTAAAAAAGAGAGAGCGAGTTATTATTTTCCCATTCATTTTTAGACTTTATGTTGTTATGAAAGTAAAAATTATGTATATTGAAAATGCTTTTAAAACCACTTCTCTGATTTGGCCAGACAGAGAAGAGAACATCTACAAACGTAATCATGGAATCTTCGTGTTGTTCATGTCTGTTGATGGAAGTAATTTATTTTGAAAACATTCAATAAAGATGTTACATATTAGTGGATATAATGAATTTTCTATGGCCATTCATTCTGTAGTTGGGTTTGAAATATTGTCTTCAACAGATGAATGAGATGAAAATATTATCCGGAATCGGAATTTTATTCTAAGTAATTTTCGATTAAGATGTTCTATAGTTTCTTCTCTTGGAACGTTAGTAATTAATGCGTCAACGTCGAAAATGACCATTTAACTCTCAGGCATGTCATCGTCGAAATTGGCCACTTTACCCTCAGTAATTTCAACATTTTGTAAATGATGCATCAACGTCGAAACTGACCACTACCCTTAGTCATTTCAATATTTTGTAAGTAATGCGTCAACATCAAAACTGAAACTTATCCCAGTTAAGTCAACATTTTGTAAATAATGCATCAACGTCGAAACTGACCACTACCCTTAGTCATTTCAATATTTTGTAAGTAATGCGTCAACATCAAAAACTGACAACTTTATTCCCAGTTAAGTCAACATTTTGTAAATAATGCATCAACGTCGAAACTGACCACTACCCTTAGTCATTTCAATATTTTGTAAGTAATGCGTCAACATCAAAACTGACAACTTTATTCCCAGTTAAGTCAACATTTTGTAAATAATGCATCAACGTCGAAACTGACCACTACCCTTAGTCATTTCAATATTTTGTAAGTAATGCGTCAACATCAAAACTGACAACTTTATCCCCAGTCATGTCAACATTGTGTTAGTATTGCGTAAATATTGAAACTGACTACTTTACCCTCAGTTATCTCGACATTTTGTATTTTATTGGCAAAATCACATTATTTTTCATATATGACAACGAGAGTATTCCGAGAACGGGCACTAAATGTTCTACTAACCATTTGATAGTGAATATCATGAACCATGATAGTGGTTCATAATAGGGATTGCACAAAACCATAATAGAATGTTCGGGCAAAAAGCACCTTACACGGTAAAGATTCAATTAAAATAACACTTTAAAACCGTTACCATTGACTGCTAAGGCTGTACACATGCACAAAAAAGCACGCATGTTAGACTTGCAAGGAAAAGGAAATCCGCTCAAAACGGCCTGTTTGTAATTCTTCTTCATATTATTTATATTAGTCTCTTTCCAGCCTGCAACAAAAACAACTTGGTATATTGCACCCAAACCTTTTGTAGAATACTAAATAAGGTACTGCGAAAATCGTAGGGGTATTGAAAAATCGATTTGATTTTTATATATTTTACATAAGTTAAAAATTCATCATAATTCTAGTGTAAACGATGTTATCATTACCCCCTGAAGTTATCTTTTTCACAAGCATCTGGTATTCCTTTAGAAAGCTTAAGTACAGGGTGAAACGGGAATTATTTGCCAATAATAGATGAACGTAAGATGACCATAGCATGTAGATACTCAATACTTTGAACACTATACAACCGGTGTCTTTATGGAGCCAACCCCTATATTATGTATGAAGTGAAGAAGTAAAAAAAAAATCAATACACATAATATCAAAGTAGAATAATTACTTTTAACGACACGAAGATTTTTTTGTAGCAATGTTTTAGACGTATATGTTTTATTTGAAAAAGCTGCACAGAAACTATAAATGCTCACTATATTCTCAAACAAATGTCCATTACAATCTTCAGTTGCAGCTTAACATTTTACATTTCGAACTAATACGATCAAATAGTCAATAGCTACAGTAAATCATCATGAACCGTATAAGTTAGCCTTTAGATACGTTTATTATCATTACAATGTATAAAGTTAGCTATTATATCAAGTAATCCCTTGCCCATAGTTGAGCATACAAAAGGCAGCAAAGAACATAAATAAAAAATTGCGGATTTAAAAACTTGCAAATAGAGATCGTAAAAAGTAAGGAAACAAGGCTGGAGATACTGTAGACATTATTTACTCCAACTACAAATCCCTATTTTGACTCTACCAAATTTAATTCTAGGTAACAGCGTGTAGCTAAAATAAGGGTTTGTAATTTGAGTCTACTCTATCTCCAGGTCCATATTGTAATCTGCATTTTAAAAAGAAAATAAGAGGCGTACATGTTTTTCTTCTAAATATTTGAGGCTGTAAAAAGACAAATTAAAAATATTTTATCATGTTGAATAGCTGTATACCATAAATTAGTTTCAACTAATTTATCAAACTTCTTGATCAGTCTTACCTCCCCTACTTAAGTTTTCTGGATTTTGCAAAACTAACTATTCTAACTACTTATTTGAACTATAATTGCTTAGTCTTGAAGTTGACGCACATATTTACAACAAGTGTAAAACGCCTCAAAGATTTTTGATTTTATCTCTTCTATGCACTACTTTAAGATAGACTTTTCTATTGTTCTAGATGGAAGTAATTAATTCTTAATGAATTTCTCGGAAGCTAAGTTTATGGGAGTAATTGTCTTAGTTTTGTACTAAAAATGTATGAATAGCCTTCAAAGGGTGCTATTCTTTATATAAAGCTTAAATAAAGTTATTCAGTATGATGTGTAGTTTTCTATCATCATATATTCATGCCAGTAACATGTCTTACGCATTTCAGTTGAGGTTCAGAAACAAATGAACGATTGCTTAGTTTCGCAGCGATCTAGTGTCATACAACAGAGGTATTAAAATTGCAAAACGTAGGACGTTCAGAAACAAATGAACGATTGCTTAGTTTCGCAGCGATCTAGTGTCATACAACAGAGGTATTAAAATTGCAAAACGTAGGACGTTCAGAAACAAATGAACGATTGCTTAGTTTCGCAGCGATCTAATGTCATACAACAGAGGTATTAAAATTACAAAACGTAGGACGTATAAAAAATCCCTCTGAGCTTATTTCATGTAACATTAATTTTGTATGAAGAAGCTTCAGTCTTTTGGTACTAATATGACAGGTTATGTATCTGTATGTGTGTAGTGTTATCTTTTCGAAATTTTACACATATCTTTAAAGTCTTTCGGATTTTTATTTATCCTACACAAATAATATCTAGTTCAAAATTTTGATAACATTCTGCCTTCTATAGAGATTATAATGTTATATATTTTAATATCATGACTTCACGTTACTTCATTTCTGAAAAAAACACGATACAATTGGTAATTTATGTTTTTCAATCCGTGAACTGTAATTCTCCAAACAATATAATACAGAAGGTTGAATATATTCTATTAAAATTATTTTGAATATGCAAATCAACAAGTCAAGTGATAGAAAGTCATGGTGGAACGAAATGTATCAGAACTACATTTTGACACTGACGTGATGTGCATAGTGTGATGAGTAAGTTATGTAACATCCCTTTCCGATTTAAAATATTCATACACTCAGATCATAAAAAAAGGAATCATGGTGGAGATTAAGATTCCCAAGACAATAATATTTCTATATCTCAATGATATTGGAAAACAAAGGAATATGTATCAACCTTGGAGACAAGGACCATCCAGAGAGACCTGCAGCAAGTCTCCGGTAAGAAAAGTGCGGTTTTCTGTTACAGTTCAGAATCTATAAATTCATAGATCAATGGCAAAAGCCCAGGCAACAAAATGCAACATAATTAAGAAAGATCTTCCTCTGGAAAACGACAAACGTAACATGTACATAAGTTGCTTCCAAGACCTATCTGTTCAACAGTCACATACCTCAGACAGTTGGAGAATGAAACGGGCATTAATGCTAATATATATGAAGACAATACCGGATCATTTGCCTAACACAACGCCTGTGGATTTGTGTGCTGTCGGACTATTGAAACTGGCGCTAGGAAACCATTGTACTCATACACTATATCAGTGATTCTCAAAGTGTGGTCCGCGATGGTCCTCCAGGTGGTCTGAGGGCTGGTCCAAAATGCAAGGCACATTAAAAGCAACACCATACGATAGATCCTTTTACAATGGAAAATATGCTGCAGGGCTATTGTCAAGATGCACGTTCGTCAAATAGAGTCTGAACTGTCGTGGCCACATGAACAATAACGAGGTAATGAGACTTCAAAATCCTTTTAGTATAACGTACTAAACCTCTATATGTTATGAGTAAAATTTAAACATAACACATCCGTAAGGTATAATAACTATATAGCCACAGCGTAAAATTATATAGCTCTATTAGTACAAATGTTCGTTTTTATTTGTTTATGGACATTAGCAAAAAATTAACTTACATATATCTGTAATGTATATATATATATATGTGTTAGTATTATCAAATATATTTATT
Source organism: Limulus polyphemus (assembly GCF_000517525.1). Lineage (NCBI taxonomy): Eukaryota > Metazoa > Arthropoda > Merostomata > Xiphosura > Limulidae > Limulus > Limulus polyphemus. Next base: position 513,142 of record NW_013666062.1, on the reverse strand, counting down.
GTTGTTACGACAGAGAGACAGACATACATATATAATAATATACGATATTGTACAACAAGTGGGAAAGCATGAATATTTTATTTTATCTAATAGGATCATGTTTAATTAGCATTTGTGCGAATTTATTAAGTATATACAAATTGGCTAAATAACAGAAACCAAACCTAGTGACGATATATATTGGAGAGTCTGTAGCTAGATCAACTAATATGATGTTAACAGCGTGAACCCTTTCCATAACAGACAGGCTACACTTTGAATCACGTTAACTACATAAGCTTTATATAAAAAAATCTCCATTTCTAAACGTGCCAATTTATGCTCCTTAAAACTAATTTAAAACATACCATAAAAGCTCTTGTTTTAGTAGATATATTCCATAAAATATCTGATCATCAGGCTAATGTTTTAGTAGATATATTCCTATAAAATATCTGATCATCAGGATAATGTTTTAGTAGATATATTCCATAAATATCTGATCATCAGGCTAATGTTTTAGTAGATATATTCTATAAAATATCTGATCATCAGGATAATGTTTTAGTAGATATATTCCATGAAATATCTGATCATCAGGCTAATGTTTTAGTAGATATATTCCATAAAATATCTGATCATCAGGCTAATGTTTTAGTAGATATATTCCATGAAATATCTGATCATCAGGATAATGTTTTAGTAGATATATTCCATGAAATATCTGATCATCAGGCTAATGTTTTAGTAGATATATTCCATAAAATATCTGATCATCAGGCTAATGTTTTAGTAGATATATTCCATAAAATATCTGATCATCGGGCTAATGTTTTAGTATATATATTCCATAAAATATCTGATCATCGGGCTAATGTTTTAGTAGATATATTCCACAAAATATCTGATCATCAGGCTAATATTTTAGTAGATATATTCCACAAAATATCTGATCATCAGGCTAATGACTTGCAATAAAACTTTACAACGATGATTGCCGTGGAAATGTCAGAGACAGTTTGTTAAATTAATAGCATTTACTATATATAGTTCATGAAGCGATGATACTGCACCATTTTCCCTAGCTACTAGAGTCTTTATCTATCATATTATATGTACACTCACACAATACCGTTAAAATGTTACAATTCGTCATTTTATAAGCTCATTATTACTGACATGTTATACGTTTTATGGCTTATTAATGCAGTCGTTACCATTCAAAGTGTCTCTATTAGCTGTTTTACAGCTCTATGTTAAAGCTTCATGACAGGAAAGTTTCACGAGACTAAGGTTATTTTAAAGAGCAACTTTCACGAGCTTATACTTTTTTTCTCTTTTGATGGGTGAGAATTAAACATATAAAAATTTTCAAATCCATTTAGGTTTCAAGTAGTTAACACGGTTGAAATGTGATAAACTCAGAATGCGTAGTTTTATGTTTCCTTTTCCGTGGATTTTTGTTGTTGTTGTAAATGGAAACTTTAATGTAGCAGTAGTAATGTTTTAGTTATATATATAGTATTTGAATTCACAACATTTACATACATTACTAGTAATGTCTTCGTCATTTCAATGTTTTGTCAACGTTTCTATCCAAAACTAAAAATATAATATACGAAGTAATTGTTTGTCGGTTTCACGTAAGTGAAATAAATGATCAGCATGGTTAAGGAGCTCTCAAGACTCATTAAATGTTGTGTTTTCGAGAAATATAAGTAATAGTTTAGAACAGATAAATAATAGTGTTGAATGATAACGAAAGTGTTTACTTCAATTTTAGGACCAACAATATCCCAAAGTTGAAGCAGCTGCATGTGGTACGTAAGAGGAAACAATGTAAGTCAGTCAATACATTCTATGAACCTGTACAATAGATGCTTATTGTAGTGTCAT